>NC_041234.1:4295339-4372876 GCF_002837175.3 Physeter macrocephalus | reverse complement strand
CTGAGCCTGCGCGTCCGGAGCCTGTGCTCCGCAACGGGAGAGGCCACAACAGTGAGAGGCCCGCGTACCACAAAAAAAAAAAGAAGAAGAAGATTTGGGGCTAACGTTCTGTGTTCACACAAAAACCTAGACCCAAATGTTCATAGCAATTTTATTGATAATAGCCCCAAACTGGACACAATCCAAATGTCCCTCAACAGATAAATGGATAATTTGTGGAATATCTTTGTCATGGAATACTACTTAGCAATAAACATGAATGAACTATTGGGACTTCCCTGGTGGTGCAGTGGATAGGACTCCACGCTCCCAATGCAGGGGGCCTGGGTTCAGTCCCTGGTCAGGGAACTAGATCTCACATGCATGCCGCAACTAAGAGTTCATGTGATGCAACTAAGGAGCCGGCGAGCCACAGCTAAGGAGCCCGTGAGCCGCAACTAAGGACCCCACCTGCCGCAACTAAGGAGCCCTGGAGCAGCAACTAAGGAGCCCACGTGCTGCAATTAAGACCTGGTGCAACCAAATAAATAATATAATAGATAGATAGATAGATAGATAAATGGAATGAACTATTAATACAACAACTTGGATGAATCTCAAGGGAATTATGCTGTGTGAAAAAAGTTACATACTATATGGTTCCATTTACATGGCATTCTTAAAATGACAAAGTTATAGAAATGGAGAATAGATTAGTGGTCGCCAGAGGTTAGGAATTGGGGAGGGAGGGAGGTGGGTGTGGTTATAAAGGAGCCACTTGAGGGATTCTGGTGGTATTGAACTGTTCAGTACCTTTACTGTGGTGGTGGATATAGGAACTTAGAAATGTAATAAAATGGCATAGAACTTCACCTCATAGCTGTCAGGATGGCTACCATCAAATAGTGGTTGCTTTGGCAGCGCATATACTAATATTGGAATGATACAGAGAAGATTAGCATGGCCCCTGCGCAAGGATGACATGCAAATTCGTGAAGCATTCCATATTTCTACTTTGTTATACAGCAGAAACTAACACAACATTGTAAAGCAATTATACTCCAATAAAGACGTTAAAAAAAAAAGTCTACAAATAACACATGTTGGATGGGAATTCCCTGGCGGTCCAGTGGTTAGGGCTCCGTGCTTTCACTGCAAGGGCCCGGGTTCAATCCCTGGTCGGGGAACTAAGATCCCACAAGCTGCGCGGTGTGGCCAAAAAAAAAAAAAACACACACCTGTTGGAGAGTATGTGGAGAAAGGGGAACCCTTGTGCACTGTTGGTGGGAAAACACTAATTCAGAAAGATACATGCACCCCAGCGTTCATAGCAGCACAATTTACAATAGCCAGCACATGGAAGCACCCCAAGTGTCCATTAACAGATGATTGGATTAAGGAGATTTGGCGCACACACACACACAATGGAATATTACTCAGCCATATAACAGAATGAAATTCTGCCATTTACAGCAATGTGGATGGACCTTGAGGGCATTATGCTAAGTGAGATAACTGAGACAGAGAAAGACAAATACTGTATGATATCATTTACACGTGGAGTTAAAAAATAATACAAATGAATGTATATGCAAAACAGAAACTTTCACAGATATAGGGGACAAACTTACGGTTACCGAAGGGGAGATGGAAGGGGGGGAGGGACAAATTAGGGGCGTGGGATTAACAGATAGAAACCACTATGTGTAAAATCAATGAGCAACAGGATATACAATATAACACAGGGAATTATGGCCGTTATCTTATAATAACCTAAAATGGAATATAATCTGCAAAAATACTGAATCACTATGCTGTACGCCTGAAACTAATGTAATACTGTAAATCAACTATACTTCAATTTAAAAGATGGCATAGAACTAAACGCACACACAAATAAGTGCAATGAAAATTGGAGATATCTGAATGAGATCAGTGGATTGTATCAATGTCAATATCCTGGTTGTGATATCCCACTGTAGTTTTGTAAGATGTTACCACTGGGGGAAACTGGGTAAAGGGTACATAGGCTCTCTCTGTATTATTTCTGATTTTGAATCCATAATTATCTTAAAATTAAAAGTTGATTTTAAAAATAAAATACAGATACCTCCAAAACATAAAATATTATATGGATTTATTATTTAGAGCCAAACTTGGGATGCCACAGTTTTTGAGTCCTGAAGCCCAGAGTCTTTTACGAATGCTTTTCAAACGAAATCCTGCAAACAGATTAGGTAAAATTTTTAATTAATTTGTTTCTTTTGTGTGTGTGTGTTGTTTTGTTGGTGTTTGTTTTCTAGGGGGGAGATGTGTTTGTTGTGGGATTATGAAATAGTAGGACAAATGTTAAACGTGAAGACTGAATAAACAATATATATATTTATCCTTGGAATAAAATTACCATTTAATCAAAACTAGTCAATTTTTGATAGGCGCAGGACCAGATGGAGTTGAAGAAATTAAAAGACATTCATTTTTCTCAACAATAGACTGGAATGTAAGTATAGAATGAAAACTTGCTTGAAATTTTTTTATAATTAACACATCTAAGTCTCTTTTTTTTCTTTTTTTTCCTCCAGAAACTGTATAGAAGAGAAATTCATCCACCTTTTAAACCTGCAACTGGCAGGCCTGAAGATACTTTCTATTTTGATCCTGAGTTTACTGCGAAAACTCCCAAAGGTAAGGAGACTACGTGAAAACCCAAATATAAGACAATATATATTTTTCTTGTTCAATCAGAAAATCTTATCTAGTATAACTCTATATACTGTCTCATTTCTTCCCTTCATACACTACCCCTGCTGCAATAACTAGATCATTAGTAAATCCTTTATAGCGTTTTATAGAAGTTAAGGTCCTTGTTAAATCTTTTAGCAAATTATGTTGTGCCTTAAACTTTGATACAATTTGTGTGAAAAAATTATTTGGTTGTGCGTTTATTTACCTGTAGCTATGTTCACATGAAATACTACAGCATAAATAGTGCCCTTTAAAATTCTAATATTATATGGTATTCTGGAAGTACTTACAAAGTTCAAATCCCAAACATAACTTAAACTTTATGTGAGGTGTGATAACTTCAAAATGATTCATATCCTGTATCAGGCTTTATCCTAAAATTGCACAAACAGTGACTATTATAGAGAAGTGATCTTTGAAATGGTAAGTTGTATTTCATTCATTAGTGTGTGTATTATACATAATGGTGTGTTTTGTACTCTAATATTCTCTCATTTAGGTGTATCAGATCCCAGGTTTATCTCTGACAAGCAAATAAATAGAAAATGTACTTGCGTGTATTTCCCATAGAGTGTATCATTCAAACCTTGCTATAAAGCTTTACAGCCAAAAGTCTAACAATCTATATTAAGCATTGACGGGTGTTTATTTTTATAAGGCAGCCTTAGAAATTTGGATTAACACATGAACAGAATTTTATCAAACTTATAGACGGTGATATGCATAGAACTGATGATATACGGTAATGTTTTACTTTGCTTTCTCAATACAATTTGTCCTGATTGAGGAAAAATCTTAGAATAGAGCAGTTCTATATTATATTCTGCCCAGATAGGTTCTCTTAGCAGAAGTCTTCAGTATAATACTGTCACATTGATGTAGAATTCACTAAACAATATGTATTGCTGAGAATATCAAGCTGATATTAAAAGAGAACTTTATGTGGAGTTGATGTTTAAGTAGATTTACCTGTTTTTTGCTTGCCTTTAGCTTTTATAGTATGTTTATAAATATTAGTATGCCTAATTGTGTGTTTATATTTATGAATAACACATTTATTATACTTTTATTATTTCTTTTTATAGTGAGCATTAACTATATTGTGAAAGTATTTTTCTGTTTTTGTTAATGCCAGTAGATTCCACATAAATAATTTGAATAACAATACATGTCATGTCATAAAACATTTTAAGGACTACGTACTATGATTGTCCTAGTATATATATATATATATATATATATATATATATATATATATATAAAATAATTTATATATATATATAAATTTGATCTTTTATATGTATAATAATTTTATCTTCAGTTTAGATTTCTAGATTCTGATATTATGTATTGAGACCACTGGACTAAATTCCTTTCTCCTAAATTATCTGCAGATCAACCTTGTATCCCCCGCTAACCAGGAGCCGTAGCATTGTTAGGTTATTATTTAGGGCTGCACTGTCCAATGTGGTAGCCAGTAGCCATATGTGGCTATTTAAATTTAAATTAATTAAAATAAAAAATTTTGTTTCTTAGTCACACTAACCACATCTCGAATTCTCAGTAGCTACATGTGGCTCGGGGCTATGGTATTGGGCAGCACAGATAAAGAAGATTTCCATCACTGCAGGAAATTCTTGGGGACAGTGCTAATTTAGAATAATATTAACGCAGTAATTCATTAATTTAGTATATTCTTCAAATGAATTAGCAATTTTCTGGGCTCTGCGGGACTAGGATGTTAGAGTTTTGACGGCCATAAGCCATCAGGACAGATCTGATACGGTGCCTTACTTAGTTATCCTGGAAACACTGGATACCTGAGAAGTAGAATTCCAGAATAAGTGAGAACGGTCATAATTTGACAATTCTTCCCTTAATTACCTTTCAAAGCAATTACTTTCTCAGTAATTTATTATTCTTTTCAGATTCACCTGGCATTCCACCTAGTGCTAATGCACATCAGCTTTTTCGGGGGTTTAGTTTTGTTGCTATTACCTCAGATGATGAAAGCCAAGCTATGCAGACAGTTGGTGTGCATTCAATTGTTCAGGTGAGTGAATGTCTAAGTAATTTGAAATTTGAAATGTTGTAAGATACAGTTCATTGTGTGGATGATTATGTTAGATTTGATCTGCTGACCTTAAGTGAGCAGCTTAAAATACATTTTATATCATTGACATTACTCTTAGAAACTCCTTTCATATACCTTTGAAAAGGTTGCATGCGCCAGAATCCTGGATACCTATCTGACTTGAAAGTAGAATTCTAAGAGAGGTGAGATAAATATCACCACCTTGTTGTCTCTCTTGTCTCCTGTGCCTCAGAATGTTTATTGGGCCTAATTTGTTTCATCCTCTGTCTCTGTTAGATCAGCTATGGTGAGCTGAGGTCTCCTAGTTCACTGATACTTTAGAACAGGGCTCAGCAGACTTTTTCTATAAGGACCAGATAATAAATATTTGAGGCTTCGTAGGCTATATGGATCTCGGTTGCGACTACTCAACTCTGCCGTTGTAGCACAAAAGCAGTCATAGATTTTATGTAAATGAATGAACATGGCTGTGTGCCAATAAAACTTTATTTAGAAAAAAACTGGTAGTGAACCAGATTTGGCCCACAGGCCATAGTTTGCCAACCTCTGCCATAGAAATATGTAAGAAATAAAAATGAACTTAAATTTTAAGTTTTCCAAGTTTTGTGTCCTTGTTCTTTTGGAGCCCCATTGTCATTAGGAAGAAATGTTTATGGGTACTGCCTTAGGGTACCTCCCTCCTTATCCCATCTGTTGATCAGAGTGGGAGAAAAAGGAGCTACAGAAGCAGGTTTCTGAGTGTGTGTGTTTGTAGCAGGCGACTGCACTGCTAAATTAAATGTTATTAGAGGAACACAAATAGTACAAACCATTAGATTTATTTCTTCCCATCATAGTATCATGGAAAGATAAATTTAATTCATCTTCTTAATCATAGAGGGAACTAGATATATCTTTTGAAGCATTGAATTGTTTTTAGGGTATACTTAGTGCTTGAATTTGCTTGATGATTAAGTTGCTTTTGTGCTAAAGTTTTTTTCACAAGTCAGTTATCTTGCTTTCCACTTTCTAGAAAACCAACTTAAGCACTGTTTTTTGAACAAAGTTCATGTTGAAATAGTCTGTCCCTTTTTACTATGACAAGCATGTGATGAATTCTATAGAATGTATGTTTATGATTTCTATGTGGTGCGTCGGAGAGAAGAATCCAGATGTTCTAATTCTGAATCCTCCTAAATCTTTACTTCTATACCAGAGGTTTCAAATGTCTCCCCGTTTGCAAAGGTATTTCAAAGACCTATAGCCGTTTGGGGAGTAGAATGGGGCATAACCACTGGCAAGGCTGTCGGCCCCTTATCACGTAGCTCTGTGTTTCTTGTTGTACATATTCAGTTTTTTCTTTTTAACATAAGCTTTCTTTAAAGGCATATTTCTTGCTGTGCATTGTATCGTAGACACTTCAGAAATGCACAGTTGTAGAAGAATATATGCAGATTCATTTTTATTTTTACTAAATTCATTTATATTTATAGTTAAGGCCAACAGTGCATGCTGAGTAACATGTTTCCCTATTATGTAATGTACCAAAGTCATTACAGAGCTCTTCATCAATTTATAATTGTGTTTGTAGCAGTTACACAGGAACAGTATTCAGTTTACTGATGGATATGAAGTAAAAGAAGATATTGGGGTTGGCTCCTACTCTGTTTGCAAGAGATGTATACATAAAGCCACAAACATGGAGTTTGCAGTGAAGGTAAGTGTTAGATTTCAGATGCACCTCTAACAGTTCTTATTCATGCATGCTAGTACCAGTTAAAAATTACACTCTTCTTTGGTAAGTGTGCCTTTTGTTATAAAAAGGTAAGGTAATTTAAATGTCTGGCTAGTGATCTTCAGGGATCTTAATCTGGAACCATAGATCCTCCTATGAGCTCAAAAGGTAAGGCAGCATACATCCAGTTTGCGGAGGGCAGTACCACTTTACACCTGACCTGGTTTTTAGTAGCACCCCGTTTACTCTCAGAAGTCCCCTGTTTATGGTCAAGATGTCAGGGAGTTCCTCGGAATTATATGCCAAATTTTGTATGTTTACATTTTTATGGCAAAAATGTTCATACCATCCTTCACATTTAAAAGGATCTGTGAACCAATAAAAGAATAAGAACCACTGTCATAAAATATATTATCATTAGCTGTTTTAAGTTCATCAAGCATCCTAAGACAGTAAGGATTTTCTAAGCCAAAAACCAAGGCACATACCTCTATGATAAAGTTCGAGTCCAAACCTTTAGTTATAAGTGAACAAATACTATATTCAAGTTTCTGCCTTTTCACTTCTTGAGTTGGATGCCTCTTCTCTCCCATCACAAACAATTCAAGTAATGTCTAAAGCTTTCAACTTAACTTGAGCCTTAGAACTAGTCTATAACCATGGGTAGCTTGTGTTTAGTTAGTGGGGAAAGTGGCATTAATTATTATTACTTCTATCCTTCCACCAATCTGTCCATTTATCTAGATCTAGTATGATTTTACTGTGTAAAAATAAAAATAAATGGGCTTTATTTATGCATAGCAAATATCTGGGAGGACACACCCCAAAATTGTTGCTGCTATTTTAAACTTGGATGTAATTGTTTTAAAAAGTCATCAGTGTCTGTAAGGCATTCTGTCAGTTATAAGGATGAACCATAGAAATACATTTTAATTTGCTCTTCTACTCAGTGAAATGTGGGGTACATAGAAATTTTCAAATTGCACACATGAAAGGAGAGAATGTGAATAATGTATTTGGTAGGCAATTTAAGAATGTATCTTGCCTCCAAAAACACATCAGAAAAAAGCAGAAATGTCCTGAGGCCCCCTTCAAATTATAGAAACCAGGAGCAGTATACCAAAACCTTGAGAACATCTTCCAGCTATTTGTGGATTCTTGTGACTTAAATTAGATCCCTAAAACCAATCCCAGCACTTGATTCTACTGAAATTACTACATATCTAAGATTCACAAGCAGAGTTATGGATATAATGTAAGCTGGGCTCAAGATTAGCAGATCAGAGAGAATGTTGCCAAAAATAAAACCTCCCCAATTCCCTGGTGGTCCAGTGGTTAGGACTCCGTGCTTCCACTGCAGGGAGCACGGGTTCAATCCCCGGTCCAGGAACTAAGATCCCACAAGCCATGTGGTGCGGCCAAAAAATAAGTAAATAATAAATTTTAAAAATAAAATAAAACCTCCCAATGTGTTCTGGTTTTCAAAAGACTAACCCCAAATCATCTCCCTTGAGTCAGCATGTCTATTCCATGTACCTTTCCTCTTAATCATCCATTTGACTGATGCTACACTATCATTTGCAGTTGATCACAGTGGATGCCTGTATGTTTGACTTCCCTGTTCTCCAAATAAAGAACTGTTTTCACAACTAAATCCATTTCAGATAGCAGATTTGGCTCATATTGAGAGTTGCAAGCTCTTTCCTAGGATGCTGAAGCGTTTGGGTGTTTATTGCATACATAATTACTAAGCTGTTTTAAAACTGAAAGTATGAAGGTCACAAAATTTATTTCAGCCTACCTTTTGGATGAAATGAAAGCAAAACTTGTTGCCTTTTCTTTCTTTCTTTTTTTTTTCCAGTTTTTTTTTTTTGGCTGCATTGGGTCTTCGTTGCTGCACAGGCTTTCGCTAGTTGCAGCGAGCGGGGGCTACTCTTCGTTGCAGTGTGTGGGCTTCTCATTGCGGTGGCCTCTCTTGTTGTGGAGCACGGGCTTCAGTAGTTGTGGCATGTGGGCTTCAGTAGTTGTGGCTAACAGGATCTAGAGCGCAGGCTCAGTAGTTGTGGCGCACGGGCTTAGATGCTCTGCAGCACGTGGGATCTTCCTGGACCAGGGCTCAAACCCATGTCCCCTGCATTGGCAGGCGGATTCTTAACCACTGCACCACCAGGGAAGCCCTCAGTTAACTTCTAACCCCTATCAATATAGATAATTAAGAGCAAGATGTATTTATAATACCACCATTAGCATTTATTTATTGAATTTACTTTCTTTAATAAAATGCTTCAATGGAATATCCCATCAGTTGTAAACTACTTATAAAAAAAATTATAGTTAAGTAGAACAAACTTTATTTTTGAAGCTGGGCAGAAAGCTAAGCGGAATACCATACCTAGAATTCTACTTGGCTAGAATGAAGTTTAATTATGAATAATGAAGTTTAATTATTACAATAAAGCCCTTTAAAATACTAATTTAGCTTTCCAACTCTTTTGTGTCAGCTGCTCTTAAAAATACTCCTCTTAACGTTTTAATCTGTTAAAGTAACATTATATTTTTGAAAAGGCAACAAGGACTTCCCTGGTGGCACAGTGCTTAAGAATCCGCCTGCCAGTGCAGGGGACACGGGTTCGATCCCTGGTCCGGGAAGATCCCACCACAACGAAGAGGAGCCCCCGCTCGCCGCACCTAGAGAAAGCCCACGCGCAGCAATGAAGAGCCAACGCAGCCAAAAATAAAGAAATAAATAAATCTTTTTTTTTTCTTTTAAAGTTAACTGGGTTCCCAAAGGTGTAAGACATTGAAGGCTGGAAGAAAGATGTGTTAACTGTGTTCTTGGTACCTTTTCTTGAGGCTTTTGAGTTTTTATTAAATCCTAAACTTGCTAAAAACTTAAACTAGACAGACCTGGTTTGAATGTGACTCATGGCTTAGAGTTTACTTTACAGCCTTACCATCTATATCAAGACTGGCTTTCAAATTTTGATTAGACAGTCTGGCCAGGTACTTGAATAAAAATGGTTGATAAATGGCTTATCAATACAGTGTTTACACAAAATAACACCTAAGTCTGTAGCTGTAAATACTTAACGTTTATACTGTATAGTTCATGAGATTTTATCGTAAATATTTGCCTTTTAGATTATTGATAAAAGCAAGAGAGACCCTACAGAAGAAATTGAAATTCTTCTTCGTTATGGACAACATCCAAACATTATTACTCTAAAGGATGTAAGTAGATTCTTTAATGTAGATCATTTGACTCAGTTGTCTAACTCATATTTGGAATATTTTCAAATATCACGTGGTAGACAAAGAATTCGATACAGTGAGTAAAAAAAAAAAAATAAATTAGAGGCCAACATATATAGCATAATTCCAGTTATAGAGAAAAATGTTTAGTTAATTTTTCTGCCTTTAAGAAGAAAAGTATTACATTATTGCTTTTAATATCAGTATTTACTGGAACACTTGGGTATTAATTATGTTCAGGATTGACAAGTCTCAGGCTCCATAGGCTCCCCAAACTGTCTTCCACAGTACCGCCAGAGAGAGCTGTCCCTTATTACCTAACCATGTTACTTCCCTGCCTACAGTTGATGTTCCGCATCACCTCTGGTCCCTGCATTCCTCCGTCTGTAGTAGCTTTCACACTTCCTCACACACCCTATGCTCCAGCCATGCTCAAGTATGTACAAACTTTTCTTACCATGCCTCGTTTTCTTCTGCTGCTCTGCCTTTGAATTTATGATTCATTCAATTGAGAATGCCATTTCCCTTTTTTGCCTGGCTAACTACCACACATCTAAGACTTAGCTAAGGCATTACTTCCTTCAGGAATCCTGCCCTGTCGATCACCACCCCCCAGACAAGTGAAGTTTCCTTTCCCTGCTACTTATAGCTTTCATCATAACAGAGGTGTTGGCAAAGGGTGCGAACTCCTCAGGCAGCATTAAGTCCTCTCTTGCTCATGGTGCTCACATAGGCTCAAAGGCCGTGTCTGGGGACTGTAGACCAGAAGTGTCATGCAGCCAGCTAAGCCAGAGGACTCCTCAGGTAACCTTTCACCTCTGAGGTTCTGTGAATTCCAAGGTTTATCCTCCCTTCTCCTTCCTAACCGAAACTCTAATTTCCTCAAAATAATTTATCACTGTTCATTGTCAGAGGAGGAGAATGTTAACTTAGTCCCATTAAATGTTTCACATAAGTGACTCTTTAATTAATATAACCTCCAAGAATCCAACCAAGTGTATTAAAAAGGAAATGTAGAAAACACTTTCTCTCAGCCTTGCCTGGGGAACTCCCTAAGCTGTTGCTATTTTTTACATCTTTGCTCCTTTCTTTATTTCAAATTCCAAAGTCTCTAAAATTATCCCCACTTTTGTTACAGCATCGCCAACATTTTTTTAAACTCTTATTTCTATGTCTGTTTCTCCCTACTAGAATAAAAACTTTGAGGGCAGGTACCTTGTTTTCTCCATATTTGGGGCCCTAATACATGGTACCTGTTGGGGAGCTAAGCAAAGGTGTGCAGTAACTCTATGAGAAGAGGGGAATAAAGGGGCCTGAAGTTTAAGGAGAGGGTTTTCTCAGTTCGGGATTGCCTAGAGTACAAATCCAAAATTACAGTGAGCTTTCTTGTTCTACATTAGGAGTAAATTGGTATGCTTCTGCGTGGTTGAATGGAATTTCTCTTTGCTACTTAATCTTCCTACTTAGTTCTTGCCACGGCTTGTCTTTCGATTTAATCAAAACCAGAATAATATTTTGTACTGTATGTATAAATACAGAAGTTCTGCAGTTGCAGAAGTTCCAGGAAAATCACAGCAGCATGTCTTTCTACCAGTCCCTCTCACCATTAGTAGGTAGAAAGATCAAGAGGAACACATGCTAAGAGCAGAAGTTCAGTGCCCCTTCAGATACCATACCCATACTTATTTTGATTGCCATGAGTTAAGGTTCATGGAAGGAAATTAAAGGTTATTTTTCTGACATTCAGTCTCATCAATTCCTATTTTAATATCTTTATGTGTATAAAATTGTTTGCAAATTTTATATCCTTCATTGGTTGTGATAAGTAAAATTTTCCTTGTATATAAAGTGAGTTTTAATTTCTCTTTACTATGCCAGACTGTGTGCTGAGCACATGTAAAGCTTCACATAATTTTTTACATTTTGCTGTTAAATGTTACAGGTGTATGATGATGGAAAATATGTGTATGTAGTGACAGAACTTATGAAAGGGGGTGAATTGCTGGATAAAATTCTTAGACAGAAATTTTTCTCTGAACGAGAGGCCAGTGCTGTCCTGTTTACTATAACCAAAACTGTTGAATATCTTCACGCACAAGGGGTAAGTGTTTTTAATGTTTTACATATACACGCACGCACACACACACACACACACACACACACACACACACACACACACATATACACACACACATATAATATCTTATAAAATTTGGTATAAAATGCCAAATACCCTTTTCTTACCTTTTCTTTCTTAATGTTTGAGCTGAAATTACAAAGGTAGAAGTTAGTTTATGCCTGTAATGAAAAATATATTAGCTTAATTATCCTACTCTTCTTCCTCTATGTAGACTTCTCCGATTGAGCTTGAAATTCTTTTTGTTTCTTTTTTTAATTTAATTTAATTTAATTTTTTAACTTTTTATTTTATATTGGAGTATAGTTGATTAACAATGTTGTGAGAGTTTCAGGTGTACAGCAAAGTGATTCCGTTATACATATAAATGTATCTGTTCTTTTTCAAATTTTTTTCCCATTTAGGTTATACAATATTGAGCAGAGTTCCCTGTGTTACATAGTAGGTCCTTGTTGGTTATCCATTTTAAATATAGCACTGTGTACATGTCATGAGCTTGAAGTTCTACTTTGAAATTTTAGCTTGTTTATAAACATTAAATTTTTATGCTTCCCAAGAAGTGAGTGAGATTTTGTGACCTGGAAGACGTAGCACCGTTTTTGCTAGGCCACTGTGTACTTTTGAGAACTGGGCCCATTTCGAGTTTAGAAGTGAACCAGAGAGTCATGGGTTGTATTCACTTATAAAAGGAAACCCTTCAAACACATGAGGCCAAATAGCCACCTGGTTTCTGGATGGTGGATGCTCTTCTCCTTTCTTCCTGCATATAGATTTTTAGTAAATGGCAAAAAAATACACCCATATTTTTAAAAGAAGAGAAGTCTGGAAGGGAAGGGGAACAAAGGAGAGATGAGGGGAGGAAGGAAAGGAGAACAGCAGAGGAGTGAAGAGGAATGGGAAGCAAGAAAAGAATAAGAGATCTCTTCTTAAGGAGTTTATTTTCAATGTTATTCTCGTTTTCTTTGCCCCTAGAAGCTAATAAATGAAATGTGCTAATTTAATTCTAGAGCTTCTTGACTTGTAGCTGCTCAAGATTTGCCTAGTACTGGGACTGGAAATTGGTAGAACTCAGTTTTCACTGAAGAATTTGTGAGTTTGCAGTCATCTAAATCTTCTATGTTCTTTTCTCAGTGCCTCAGCAGTAATTAGTTATTAAAATGGTCTGGAGAAGTAGTGTTCCGGATGTTAGGACCTAAAACTGAGGTTATTGATTAGAACGTAGACTCAGACTTTGGTGATGGAGGAAACACATAAGTCTAATAAGGAGTGTCAGAGAGGGTTATGATAAAAGAAGTATTCAAGTAGGTGATTAAAGGGGGAAAGTAATACAAACTCTAAAGGAATGGTATCTTTTTGTGTTTGTGACATTGTTACTTGGATATCAAGTAGGCAGTACTTAACGTAAATCTGGGAGTTTTTTTTCCTTTTTACTCCTAAAACCCATGCCTGTTCCATTGAGCCTGTCTGTACATGTTTGTTGTGTTCATCCATTGTACACGCCATTCCCTCTACTTAGAATGACTACCCCCACTCTTCTGGCTTGTTCATTCTGTTCTTCAGATCTTGGATCAGTTGTTACCTCCTCTAGTGACAGACCCTTCCTGACCCGCCCGAGTTATGCCCCATCTCTCACCTATTTATTCTCTGCCTCCCTTACTACTAAGTTCCTAGCATATAAAGGCAAGGATCTTACAGGTCTTATTCACCGAAGTATCTGCGGCTCCTTGTATAATACCCTGGTACATGATACACATTCCATAAATATTTGTTGAACGATGAATAACCTGGAGACAGATATTACTGCTATTTGCATTTTTCCTTAATCCGCTTACTTAATTGGACAAAGAGGGGGAAGGTAAGTACTGTTCTTTCTTCCTCCTCTCCTTGCCCCAGTTCTGTGTTGCAGTTATATTACACTGTCAGCATTTTATAATGTTGGGATAATGTAAAGGTTGGTACCCATCATCTTGTTAAGTGCATTGCTTGACAGTTTGTGAATAAATAATTTTCCATAATGGAAATGTATTGTTAACGCACCTCTTTAATTTGTATTTCAATTAGGTGGTTCACAGAGACTTGAAACCTAGCAACATTCTTTATGTGGATGAATCTGGCAATCCAGAATCTATTCGAATTTGTGATTTTGGCTTTGCCAAACAGCTAAGAGCAGAAAATGGTCTTCTCATGACTCCTTGTTATACTGCAAATTTTGTTGCACCAGAGGTAATTGCGAAAGACTTTGCTTGCAATATTTCAGTATATTTAAAAACTCATTTACTGTGTTTAATATAGAATAGTTGTTTAATTGAAGAGTTACTGAGCAAATAATTAGAATAAAATGTCAGCCCTTTTTCTTCTGTTGGTAGTTCATCCTGTCATCAATCCAGTACTACCTATAATGCTTTTCCTGCTCTTTTATCCATCTCTTTTATCCCCTGCAACCGGGGCTCTTCTGTTCACAGAACTGCCATCTTAGCCCCTGCTTCCCTCACCACACCCCCAGATGATTGCCGCAGCCTAGGTGCCCGTTGCTTCCTTTTGTCATTCTGTGATCAGTCCACAAAGAAGCTACAAAGCTGCTGAAGTCTTCTTCAAGCACTGCTTTGATCAGGTTGCTTCTTTTCCTAAGAAACTGCAGTTCCCCACTGTAGCAACTCTAAAATCCACTGCTTTGCCCTCAGAATTTCTTGCCTTTTGATTATCACTGTGTAAAAAATTAACTACAATAGTTAATCCTAATATAGGGCTTATGTGCCAGGCACATATATTAACGGATTTCATCCTCAGAGATATAATTTATATATAATAATTCATTCTCATTATAACTTATGTGAGGTGAGTACTTTTATTTGCATTTTATAGAAAACCAGGTGCACAGTGAGGGGGTGATGTCATTTGCCTGGGGTCAGATCTAGATCTGAGCCCAAGCAACCTGGCTGCAAAGTCTATGCTTTTACCATGTGCTAGATATTTCACAAAAATTGTAATAGTTGATAATGTTAAGATAGTTGGATTCCCCCCTCTGTTTTCCAAACTTTTTGTAATTTTGTTACTTTTTAGATAGAAAAATATTTTTTAAAGATTATTTGAGTCTGTTCTCCCAGAGATACTAGAACTGATGAGGGACAGATTTTTTTCTTCTTTGTCCACATATCCACAGCCTCTGACACACATTGGTGTCCAAGCGTGGCCCCCTAATCCAGCCATCTAATTTTTCCTCATGATTGTTTGCTGCTTCATATAAGCAGTCTGCTTCTTGAAATCACCATGTAGCTTTTATGCCTTGGCACATTGGAATGGTTTTTTTTGGAATGTTTTTTTGCTTTAGACCCTGCCTCTAAATTCTCCTTCAGGAAATCTTCAGTGATCAAACTGTCCTTAGACTGACCTCTTAACTCTTTGTCTCCTCTTTACCGTTTAGTCACCTGGGTTAAAACTTTAAAGTCCTCCTGAAATCTTCCTTCTCTGTTATTTCTCCACATTTAGCCTGTTGCCAAATCCATTCCATTCTGATTCCTAAATATCGTAGACCCCTTTTCCCTTACCCTATACATCCAATCTTTTTTTTAAATTTTGTTTTGCCATATAACATACAGTTAGATATATTTTTTAATGCTTTTCTTTTTTAAAAAGTTTATTTTATTTCCTTGTTTTTGGCTGCATTGGGCCTTCGTTGCTGTGCGCTTTTTTAAAGATTATTTGAGTCTGTTCTCCCAGAGATACTAGAACTGATGAGGGACAGATTTTTTTCTTCTTTGTCCACATATCCACAGCCTCTGACACACATTGGTGTCCAAGCGTGGCCCCCTAATCCAGCCATCTAATTTTTCCTCATGATTGTTTGCTGCTTCATATAAGCAGTCTGCTTCTTGAAATCACCATGTAGCTTTTATGCCTTGGCACATTGGAATGGTTTTTTTTGGAATGTTTTTTTGCTTTAGACCCTGCCTCTAAATTCTCCTTCAGGAAATCTTCAGTGATCAAACTGTCCTTAGACTGACCTCTTAACTCTTTGTCTCCTCTTTACCGTTTAGTCACCTGGGTTAAAACTTTAAAGTCCTCCTGAAATCTTCCTTCTCTGTTATTTCTCCACATTTAGCCTGTTGCCAAATCCATTCCATTCTGATTCCTAAATATCGTAGACCCCTTTTCCCTTACCCTATACATCCAATCTTTTTTTTAAATTTTGTTTTGCCATATAACATACAGTTAGATATATTTTTTAATGCTTTTCTTTTTTAAAAAGTTTATTTTATTTCCTTGTTTTTGGCTGCATTGGGCCTTCGTTGCTGCGCGCGGGCTTTCTCTAGTTGCGGAGAGCGAGGGCTACTCTTCGTTGCGGCGCGCGAGCTTCTCATTGCGGTGGCTCCTCTTGTTGCGGAGCATGGGCTCTAGAGTGCAGGCTTAGTAGTTGTGGCACATGGGCTCAGTAGTTGTGGCTCACAGGCTCTAGAGCGCAGGCTCAGTAGTTGTGGCACATGGGCTTAGTTGCTCCGTGGCATGTGGGATCTTCCCGGACCAGGGCTCGAACCCGTGTCCCCAATCCGCATTGGCAGGAGGATTCTTAACCACTGCACCACCAGGGAAGCCCTATACATCCAATCTTTACTAAGTCCTTCCTATTTTATCTTTATGTCTTTTCCCCTTCATGTCCTGCCTTAGTACAGATCCTCACAGCCTTTCACTTAGTTTGCTACAAATTGCCTCCTATGAGGTGGCCTGTCTCCATTCTCTCTTCTTGCCAGCATTTCCTCTATGCCTTGAGTTATCTTTCTGGTATAAACATCCACTTATTTTATTTTCCTCTTTAATGCTTCAGTAACATCTGATTGCCTGCAGGGAAAAAAATCTAGATCACTTAACAAGTTTTTTATAAAAAGCTCTTCAGTGAACTCCCTAGCAGTCCAGTGGTTAGGACTCGGCGCTTTCACCGCTGGGGCCCAGGTTCGATCCCTAGTCGGGGAACTAAGATCCCGCAAGCCGTGTGGCGCAGCCAAATAAATAAATAATTCAAAAAGCCTTTAAAAAAGCCCTTCAGTCTCTCTAGTATCCCCTGTCTGGAAATCTGGCCACACTGAACTTGCCTGGTGCTTAGGAGGCTCTGCTCTCTTGCCTCTGCCCTTTGAGTGTCCTCTGCCCTCCCCCACCTCTTCACTTTGCCTCCTGAATCCTTGCTTATAGGCCCAATACAAGCAGGCTGCTCCTAGCTTTCCCTCTCTCCCCATATCAAGAATGAATTGCTTCCTCATCTTTGTACTCATATCCTTTAGACATATAGTTTTGTTAGAATACTTATCATGTTGAATTGTTAACTATGTATATGTTTATTTCCTTTGCCAGATTCTGATTTTCTTAAGGAAAACAGTTGTTTTGTATTTGTCACAGTTTTTTTTTTTCCTTATTGGAGTATAATTGTTTTAACATGGTGTGTTAGTTTCTGCTGTATAACAAAGTGAATCAGCTATACGTATACATATATCCCCATATCCCTTCCCTCTTGCCTCTCCCTCCCACCCTCCCTATCCCACCCCTCTAGGTGGTCACAATGTATTTGTCACAGTTTATGCCTGATAATAGTTGGTGATTATTAAATGCTTGAGTAAATCAAATTATATATAAAAGAACAGTTTTGCACTATACCATTTATACTTCGTTATATGTTTTCTTAATTGTTTTATGTTAATCATTTCTGCAGCCCCATACAAAATATAAATACATTTAAATAAGAAATTTACCTTCAATTTATTTTTATAGTCCACTGTGTGCCACAGCAGCATTCAGTAAATTAATTTGAATATCAAAATTTAAATTTATACAATTCTCACCTATGAACGTGTCTGACATAGGTCCATGGCCAGAGTCCCAAGCAGTTGTTAGTTCACCAAGAAAGAAATAAAGTTATAACCTTTAAAATGCCAGGGGCTTCCCTGGTGGCACAATGGTTAGGAATCCGCCTGCCAATGCAGGGGACACGGGTTCGAGCCCTGGTCCGGGAAGATCCCACATGCTGCGGAACAACTAAGCCCGTGCGCCACAACTACTGAGCCTGAGCTCTAGGGCCCGCGAGCCACAACTACTGAGCCCATGTGCCACAACTACTGAAGCCCGCGCGCCTAGAGCCCGTGCTCCCAACAAGAGAAACCACCGCAATGAGAAGCCTGCACACCACAACAAAGAGTAGCCCCCGCTCGCCGCAACCAGAGAAAAGCCCGCTTGCAGCAACGAAGACCCAATGCGGCCAAAAATAAAATAAATAAAATAAAATAAATTTTTAAAAAATTTAAAATGCCAAAAAAATTTTTAATTTATATATATGAATTATTAGTAGTAGAAGGTTCTAGAATAGGATTACTATATTGCCTTGTTTGTTAATCATGTTCTGTTTTTCTTGTATGCATTGATTTAGGAGATATAATTCAGTTCACAGCCTATCCAAATCTATATAATAAACAGCAGTGTGTTAATACTAATTTTTACTTTTTCTAGGTTTTAAAACGACAAGGCTATGATGCGGCTTGTGATATATGGAGTCTTGGTGTCCTCCTCTATACAATGCTCACTGGGTGAGTATGTACCATATGTTGTAAGCATTTATTTATCAATATTTTGTTCAAATTATCTAGGTTTATTTTTTTAATCTCTATGTTGTAATATCTTTCCTTCCATATTTTCTCATCTTGTTTAATAATACAATCCTATATCTCTCTCTTTCTCTCTCACATTTATAGCTGTATCATTACTGTTTTCTATAGTGTACTGTTATTAATGTCTTGAGGTCATAAGTTGATTTTTTTCCATATCTTTTTTGTAGTCTAGTTATGTCATAAACATACACTGTTTTAAATATTTTATTCTATAATGTGTCATATCTTATTTATATTATTGTATATTAAATCTAAATTAATATTTCATAACTTATATCTTGACCTGGTGCTTTATGAAGCTTCATGTTGTTGATATTTTTTTACTTTAGTAGGCTTTAACAAAGTATTACATTAAATGAACTACTTAGAGTACTTTTGGATACTGCAAATAAATATAGAAATTACCAACCAAAAAAGAAGTTTTATTCATTAGCATTTAAATCTATTATAAATTAGTTACACTCCATTTGCAAATGGCCCTGATGATACCCCAGAGGAAATACTGGCACGGATAGGAAGTGGAAAATTCTCACTCAGTGGTGGCTACTGGAATTCTGTTTCAGACACAGCAAAGGTAAGTATGGCTTCCTATTAAAAGCTTTTGAGAAAATAATTTTTCATAATCCCCAGTGAGAAAAAATAATATCAGTTAGAAACTTGTTTATAAAGTTGTATTGAGATGATGTTACCAAATAACTTGAACTCAGAAATTGACCACTAATTTTGTTTCTTTCCCAGAATATATTGGTTTGGCTTTATTATCTATATATCTCAAGCTACTTCTTACTGATGAACATGATGAATAATAATGGTGGTGGTCTTCATGATTTGTGTGTCTCCTCTGTGCCTCACACTGCACTTTACCTAAATTATCCCATTTAATCCTCTTAACAACCCTGTAAAATAGGTGGTAGTATCACCATTTCACAGTAGGAAACCAAGGCCCAGAGTTTTAGTGTGAACTTATCCTCAGTTGTACACCAGGCACATGTGGATGCTCCAAAATAAATAGCTTATTCCAAAGGCCTCGTTCCCTAGAATAGCTACACCATTTTCTATTTTTGGTCCATATTATGAAGAAAGGGGTCAATCTTTTTCACAGTAGACAGTAATTTAGTTTTATATGTGTGCTTGAAATCTATTTGGAAAGACTTTCTCGCTGGAAGACCTGCCATCCCCTGAATAACGCTGATTTGCTTTCTAACTCTGCTCTAGTTTCACTTTTTTTTTTTTTTTTTTTTTTTTTTTAGTTTCACTTTATTTAGAGAAAATTCTTTTTTAAAAAGAAGAGCAAAGTTTTTCATTTCAAAATAAGGAAAACATAGAGGAGATGAGGAAGATACATAGTGGTAAAAAGTGCCTGCTCATTTTTCTTAGAGGTAGATGCTTGAGTTGAGGTGATTGCATTAGTAAATAGGGTATGTCAGAAATTTTTATACATACTTTTGGCATAGAGATGAAGCGTCAGTTGACCAGCTTAATGTCTGTGTAGATAATATTTAGTTTTGTAACTGTATTTAAAATGATATGTTAGCCTTTCCCCTTGTTTAACAATAAAATTTTTTAAACCAGATAATTCATTTTTCTGGGTACTTGTTTACTTTTTAATTCATGTATTGAGCACCTACAGTGTGCCTAATAAGTGAAGGCTCCGGGGATAAAAGATGTGACTCAGATGGAATTCCTGATCTCAGAGAGCTCAGAGTCTAGTTGGGAGATAGCCCAAAATATAGAGTACAGTGTCACATGTGCTATTACAATGCTCTGTTTTCTATGCTGAAGAAGTTCACAGATGAGGCTTGATCAGAAAGATTTCAGGGAAAGCTTTCCAGAAGCAATGAAGGGATTCGCCAGGCAGCTTTGGGAAGCAGAAGGATCTAGTCCATCCCAGGCTGAGGGATCAGCCCATGCGTGGTCCTGATGGAATGGGAATGGCAGAGCGCCTCCAGGGCAGTGCAGGAGTTTGGTATGACTAGTACAAGGTACACGTGAGAGGGTAGCCAATGGACCCCAATTATGGAAGGCTTTGTCAATCATGCTCAAGATTTGGGGTGTACTCTAAGTATTGGGTAACTGTTGAAAACTACTAAGCATCGTAGCGATCAGATTTTCCTTTTTCAAGGTCACTCTGTGAAGTAGTGGTTCTTATCCATTGGAGTCCACCACAAACTTTGTCACGATCGGTTGTCAAGCATATCAAGTAATGTTACCGTAGAAAGTATCAGAGTTTACATACTGCCTGCTTTTTTTAATAAATTAAAGCAAGTCGAGGTTATCTCTATAATTTTTATAATTTGGTTCTCATTCACTTGCATTTTATTATGCTTTTTTGAGTGCAAGGCAGGTGAGGATGAGATACAAATAGAGCACAAAAAATTGCATCCAACTCATAGCCTATCTTAGGAATGCCATGTGATTACTAATAACTTTTGCTAATTTGTCCAGTTAAGACCTGTGATTACAAGTATAATGTAATACGGTGAATACCCACAAAATTGGGAAGTAGAAAAAAATAAAAATAACTCTGTAATCTTTGAGAGGAGCATTTAGAGCCCTCCAGTTAATTCCTGTTATTGGACAGTTATGTACTGCTTTTCAGCATTACCAATAGCACAAAAAAGTCTTAAGTAGCTGAAAATTACTTAGAAATAAACCCACAAAAATGTAGAAAACTCAGAATATCTGAGGGAAAAAAGAGCCAAGGTCCTTAAAGATACATAAAATGTGGTAAATTTACCCTTTGTAATACACCAAAATTACTGTTACTCACGGAGGAGAAAACAAAGACCTAAGTTTTTGCTTTTTTTTTTAAACAAGTTGTCATATTGACCAAATTGCTTTGCACCCAAAGGTCTGCTAGTGGGAAGAAATAGTGTCACAGAAGCCAAGGAAGAATACTCAACAGTATCAGGTGCTATAGAAAAACAAAGGTTTAAGTTTATTTTATTATTCTTTTTCCCATTATAGGACCTGGTGTCAAAGATGCTTCATGTGGACCCTCATCAGAGACTGACTGCTGCCCTTGTGCTCAGACATCCTTGGATCGTCCACTGGGACCAACTGCCGCAATACCAACTAAACAGACAGGACGCACCGCATCTAGTCAAGGTGAGCGGCCCGTTTGGGCACTGTGTGCCACGTGTCCTCCAGGAGAGACTATGAGACGCCCTGTCCGTACCACAGCACCTTGCCCTTTCACTTTGCCTCTCAACCTGCCTCCAGTTCTTGCGTGGGATTCTCTTACAGCGGGTGATTTAGAAAAGAAAAAGTCAAGGCATGTCAAAATAGCATAATAAAACCAGTTTAGGAATAATTTCTGAATTTATCGATCAGATAAACTTTATGGATTTCCTAACTTTTCTTTGTACTTGTCTTTCTTACGCACAACCCAAAGCAGACTCTTGGAGGTTGTCAGCAGTGGCAAAATACAAATTCTAAAACAGCATGCCTTGCTGACTCTCATGGTAAAGGATTGCAAAGGAAAAACAAAGTTAATAGTCCTGAGAAAAGTAAGGACTGCTTGTTATGAGCCCACCCCTGTCCTCTCTCATGGATAATTTCAACCTCCCGCATTGGCCTCTTCAGTTTTAGTTAAATCAGAGGATTTGACCTGTGTGGTTATTTTCATTATGAGCCTAATAAAATCTCTATGAATTTGCATATGAAGAAAATATCTGGGAAAACATCATTTCATATTCTGTGTACAGGTGACTACCCATTGTCATTATTTGTGACCTTTCTTTCCTGTTTTCAGGGTGCCATGGCAGCTACGTACTCTGCTTTAAACCGTAATCAGTCACCAGTTTTGGAACCAGTAGGCCGCTCTACTCTTGCTCAGCGGAGAGGTATTAAAAAAATCACCTCTACAGCCCTGTGAAGTGACCTCAGTGAGATATTTGGTACCATGGTGTAAGCTGATAGCACAAGTCCTGGCGACAGGTAGCGCGCATCTGAGAGACACCCGCAGGCACACACCGTCCCAGCTGGTACCGTAATGCTGCTGCTCCCGCTGCTGCTCCCGCTTTCGTCTCTTCTCGCTTTAAATGGCTGTTAGCAGGTTAGGGTTCCCAGGAGCCTCGGATGAATTGAAAATGGAGACATGATGAAGATATATTCACTGAATCAACAAGAAGAATGACGAACATATGAATTACCACCTAAAAATACACTGAATAAGTACTCTACACCACATAGCATTATTTTTATAGGAAATATTTCATGTCCCTTAAATATTCTTTGTTAGTTATAGGGATGGACAGTTTATGTTAAGCACTTAGCTTAAACAATCCGTTTATATTAGCACTGTATCCCTTGTGCCATCCAACATTTTGTATGTTTTTGTAAACAGTTCATATACAGTACATTTCTGTACTGCTTTCTTTAATGTATACATGCCTTGTTTAACTTGGAATCTATTATTAATCAATTGACTATTAAATCTGGTTAAATAGTTCACCTGGATTAACAGTATTGTTGGACAGCCCTAAAAATGGCCAGATTGTAGAACAGCTGTTGAATGTAATACTTCCAAAATGTACATATCTTTCCCCATGTCTGTTTCACTGGTTCGTTCGTTTGTTTCTTAAAGTCAGGTGCTCTGTCAGGCGAACCTAGAGAGCTGTTATGGTAAAGAAAGTTATCATATGTGTGTGGTATGACATCAAGAGTACACCTGTGAAGTTAGTCCATATACTTTGCAACTCCTTAGCGTCTTTTTTCCTTAATTAAGGAAGTAGTCCTTGCACTTTTGATCTTAAATCGTATCCATTCTTAGTAGTTGACATAAATTTGGGATTTTTCCCAACATACGTCAAAGGCCTTTAAGAGGCATGGTGAAGAGACTGGCGAAGGAAAATTTAGCAACAGGTCATTGACGTCCCATTGAATATTTCATGTTTAAATAGATCAAATTGCAGAATTTAGCATATGAATAACAGGATGCCTGTTCTTGTATACCTGCAGGAAAAGTATGCTTTTTTGGGGAAAACAAGTAAATCATAATGAATTCTATCCCATTAAGATGCTCTATATTAAACACTAATTTGAATGTAATAAAGGCCACAGGCCTCTCTATGAAATTGGACTTAAACTTTCTTATTCTAGGGAATAAAACATTCTTGATCAAACAATCATAGCTGAGGTAGGCTAAGTGAATGTTCAGCATCGAGTGTTTTCTGAATTCCTCCTGATGATTTATAGCCATATAATGCTTTCTTTTCTTTTTTTTTTTTAAATTGTTATTGGAGTATAGTTGATTTACAGTGTTGTGTTAGTTTCATATAATGCTTTCTTTAACTTCAGAAATGATCAGTTTTCATAATGGTCACTGGATCTGCTTAGATTAGAGTATTCATTATCTACATCTAATTTGTTAGTTTCCACAATATCATTAAAGAAACTTCTGCATCCATTATTACCTGTATCTTTGCCAAGCTACCTAGCATACATCAGTATGTAATATGAAAAACATATGAGCAAGGAAAAGGTGATTTAATTTATCTCATCAAGAATGTGCCTGAACAGATCTTTCCTAGTCATGTACTAAGCCATTTACATCAGAAATCTTTTTTCCTGCCAGAAGCTTTAAATCTTCCCCTGAGAGTACAAAGCCAAGAAAGCATGGTTTATCTAAATATCTTGGAAGCCACTTGTTATTCCTTAATTTCTCCTCTGTGCAATTAAAGGGAAAGAGAAAATCTATCATGCCTTTTGCCCAAGTGACACAAAATGATTATTGCATAGAAAGCAAATATAAGTTTATCTTCTAAATAAAAAATGGATAGGAGGAGGGATTTCAGAAGATCTAGATGGAGAAAGTTTTTAAATATTCTTGAGCATATGGATGCTAACTGTTAACAGCTGCTTTCCGATGCCTGGAAAGAAAGCTTTGTTTTTCTTTCTCCTCTATTAAGGGTTCCCAAACCATGGTCATCCCCAATTCTTGTCACTTTTAAAATGTTAATGTAACCCTAGGCAGAAAAAAGATAACATTTTCAGATTTTTGACACTAACACTATTCCATAAGTGCTTAGGTGTATTGCCCATCATCGTCTTTTAGAACCAGAAGTAAATGTGTAAATGCTTTTAAATGATCTAGTCCAACTTTCTCATATTGCAGGTAAAGAACCTGAGACCCAAAGCAAAGACTAGAATCTTTAACTTCCCTTTCAGTTTTTTTCCCTCATAACACCGTGCTGCCTTCCCCTCGTATTATCGCTCGACCACAAACTGAGCTGTTCAAAAACCATATATTTCTTGGGGCAGTCCTCTACTGGTATATGAATGCCTTCTTTGCCTAGTACAGCTGCCAGTTTTATTGGAGAAAAGCAAGTTATATGTTCACAAAACTGAAGGCTTTCTGCCGAAAAAGCAGTTCATGAGTATAATTTATTTCATCTGTGATTCTGGCGTTCCTATTGCCTTTGACAGAGCAGACAAACTTGGCCAACAATGTGCTCTAAATGTAATGCTTGTGCTGGGATAACCTTTCCATCAATTTCTCCAAGTCCAGTTCCTCCTGGCCCCTATAGTTGTGGTAGTGAGGCCCTTTCCCAGTTAGTGCTGCTGGTTACCAGGGCTTCTCCCAGGAGGTTTTATTTCAATCTGAAAGATAGTTCAGTATGAAAGAAGGAACTAAACTATCAGGCCACTTTTACAAACCTCCTCTTAGCTTATAATCCAAAGTAATATCCAGAATGGTAGACTTAACATTACCAAGCACATACTGGAAAATATGGATTATACTACCATGTGTTTTCTATCTTCCCTTTCAAGTGATGATGCTAAATTAAGGTAAGTTTTTTGTCCTTTTAACCTGTCATATAAGTAAGTCATCTCAGCTCCTAATTTATAGATATGTCTTCTTTCTAAGTACAATAGACCCTTCACTTTAACAGATTTGATATGGATTCATTTATTCACAAGCAGCCCCCAAAGTCCAAAAATATAATAATTTTGACAGGGCACAGAATCAAGATGCTGTGAGGCTGGAGACTGATGTGTGGGAAAAGTCACTTAGTGAGTATCTGGAGAGGGTGTGGTGTGTATGCAGTCGAGATTCTGCATTTCACACACAGTGGGCTGCAAAGAGCAGGTTTGGGCCAACCATTTCCCATCTATTTTTAAGAAGTGGTTGCTGTTGGGACCAGGGGACATCATGGGAGGTGGGGCTAGCCTGTCAGCTGTGCCCTGTACCCTCAGCCCAGGAAAGGTTTCATGGATGGGCAGCATGGGTTGGGTAAGAAAGAGGCTGGGGTACGTCCAGCCTCAGGTGAGAGCAGAAAAGCGTTCAAGATTTGGGGGCTTGGTATACATGTGCATCACCGTGAAAGTCAGCAATACACATTTCAACATGGCTTTGATTTTCTCTACTTCCTGGCCTTTATAAATGAGCTAAAATTTTTCAGGCTGCTTTACTATTGAGAATTCTCTCTCATGGTGGTATCCAGCATTTGAGATTTATGAAGGCATTAGGACAGATATCTCAGGAATGTAAATGGTCAGAAAATGTCTGCTTTCTGTGACTAACAAATATGATGGGTTCCATGGCTGACCTTGGTGCTTAAACCAGGAGGTTTCAATCCAGTCCTAGAGTTCTGTCCCTCTGAAAGGTCCAACTCCATGTGACTAACAAACTGGATGTATACTTTGAGCCTTATTTAATTCACAGATAAGTTGACTTAACTCAGCATTTTTATTTCCATTAATGAAAATAGTCCTCTTTTCACCTCCAGATTGCTTACATTTTGCTGGTCTCCCCAAGTGACCATTGGTGGAGACCAGTTAATGAAGGAATGAAACTCGCTTTCTTGGGAGTGTGGTATTCTGCAGAGCCACGCTTAACCACTTTTTCTAGTGAAGAATCTACAGAATGATAATAACTAAATATGGATGGCCAAGAAGAATTTGTATCTACAGTGCGCTTTATGTATTTTTGACACTGCTGTATTCTGTGTGATCGAGTGACTTGTAACTGGTTCCAATGTGACTGAATGTTTTCAAAGAATTCTAGTAACTAAGTCGACTTAATTTTCTTAAGCCTTGTATTACTATCAGTCTCACATTTACCACTTTGATTCCAGTCTTTTAACTGTTCATACCAGGGCATACCAAGGGTTGGGATGAGAGCCTACTTCCTACCTCTTAAGGCACTTTCCTCATTATTTTGCCATATAACCTTGAAGTGCATGATAAGCTGTTTAAATGTCCATGACTTCTCCCAGAGCAACTAGCAAAGTATATGACATTGAATAGAGATGAGTGGAAAGGAAAATTTAGAGACTAAGTTCAGAGGTGCAAACCTCAAGAAAACCTCTTTAGAGCACATACCATTTGAGTACAATGTATGTAAACTTATGTGAGAAGAGAGTCGCTATAATAGTCCTCTCTAAGTAGATTAGTTCAATATCTAATGGAAGTGAAAATCTTTACTCCTATTATCACTATAGTACTGAGTGAACTGTATACTGAGTTTTTCAAACAAGTACTTAAAATAGAACTTAAATACAAAGCAAGGGCATAAGGATAAAGGTTTTGGTTTGCATTTCTCTAAGTGTAGTTTACCATCTAAGGCTTTGTTTTTTAATTTTTAAAAGAAGCTTCAAGGTATTGCCATTCCTTAACATCCTTAATGATTATGGGTGATGAGTTTTTAACTCTTAAAATTATATACCTGTATTATGTTTATCTTAACTCTTACCCTAAGCAAAAGGGAAGGTATACACCTAAGGGATGTAATTATTTTGCATTTTTGGCCATGGGTGGGAAAGGGATGGGTATCTACTTAAACAGTTTTTAAAAAAGAAAAAAATCACAAATATTTTTCTACTATTATATATGATTTTACTTTATACTAGTTTCTCTCTAGTAAGGCATGCCAGAAGCCCAAGGCACCATATCATGAGTTCATATGTATTGTATGTACCTTTTATTGGTGGTTAAATCGCATCAGATGCTTGGCCCTGCTGCCATAATTATGAAATGCTTGTAAAGGATTAAATATCACTGAATACTTTAAATTGTTTTACTTAAGAGTCTAATCTGGGAAGTTTTCAAATCATACTATTAATGTGTAATCAAAGCTCTTTCAGATGTATCCATGAATAATCCTGGAACAATACTGCTTGTATTCCTGTCACAGAACAGGTTTTGTAATCTTTAAAAGAAATGAAAATTTATATAATAAAGTTTCAAATAAATTCATGTATGTCCCTTTATGAGATTATTTCAATTATATGACTGTTAATCCTTCATATTATCAAAGTATTCTATCTAAAGTATACATTTATCAAATTGGATTGATAGAACTTAACACAGGAATGTTTCTGAGTTAATAAGAAGTGCAAAATAATTTTTCTATGCAAAGTCTTTGGGAGTCTTGACAAACTCCCAAAGAGTTTGTCAAATCAGACTCATATCAGTCATAGCCAATCTTAGCCAATACCAAATGTGATTAATGATTTAAAGGATACAGGGCGATCACTAGGCACAGGTGAAACAGTCTTTTCTTGGAGAAGTCCAGCATTACCAGGCTTAGCTCCACAATGCCCTTTTTCTCCCTCATTACGGTGCATTTTGAATTCAAAATTAAAGGACAGTTTCCTTCTGGGCAGTGTTTTCGGAGACATTGTATAAACAAAGGGAGTCATTGGTTTTGCAACGTCCTCTTTTTATACCTCATTAATTACACAATTTAAATGATGAGCCCCATTCTCCAGCCAACCGTGCCTCATAAATTCATAAATTCCAGGTTTTACAATACGCCATCTCTATAGACCAAGCGCGTCTTGCTACAAGCTTTTGAGAGAGAAGAACTTTTCGTTTTCTTTCCGCTAATAAATATTATTAGCACTTTTCCAATGGAAATTTGGGGAATTCCCTGGAGGTCCAGTGGTTAGGACTCCAAGCTTCCACTGCAGGGGACCCGTTTTTTCATCCCTGGTCAGGGAACTAAGATCCCTGCAAGCTGCGTGGCACAGCCAAAATAAATAAAATGAAAGAAAATGAAAATTTGATTGAGGTCTTGATTCCTGGTAGAGAGGGAATGGGTTGTAGGCCTGCAGTTAGCCCTTTTCTTCACAGTTGACATTTTTAGTAGTTTTATATTATGATGGTGCATTAGTCTGTTAGGACTGCCACAGCAAAATACCACAGACTGGGTGGCTTAAAAAACAGAAACTTATTTTCTCACCGTTCTGGAGTCTAAAGTCCAAGATCAAGGTGCTGGCCGGGTTGTGTTCTTCTGAGGCCTCTCTTCTTGGTTGATCACCTGAACTTCTGTCTCAGAAACACCCTGAATTTCCTTACATCCTTGCCTTTATACCGCATCCACTGAGCAGTAACTATGTTGGAAGAAACCATACAATTATGCAAAAGGATACCACTGCAGATTTATGTCATCCGATCTCAGCTAAGCTCTCAGTATTGTTTGTCAATTATTTTGTTTTTTCCTTGGACAGACCCATTTTCCCATTTCTTTTTTTTAAACAGCTTTATTGAGATATAATTTACACACCATAAAGTTTACCCATTTAAAGTTTTTTAGTATATTTACAGAGTTGGGTGACTATTAGCATAATCTAATTTTAGAACTTTCTCATCATCCCATAAAGAAACTTTGTACCCTAGTCGGAGCCACCATTGTCTTTTGCTTGGACTATTTCGGGTAGCCTCCTGCATGGTGTCTGTTTCCTCCCTTGCCCCTCTACAGTCTATTCTTAACGCAGAAGCAAAAATGATCTGTTCAAAACCTACTAAGGATTATAACATGTGATCTGGTCTCCCTACCTCTCTGATCTCATCTCCCCAAGCTCCCCTAGCTCACTGCCTTCTAGCCACATGGGCCTTCTTGCTGTTTCTTGAATATGCCAAGCATGCTCCCACTCATGGTCTTTGTCCTTGCTGTTCCCTCTCTGCCTAGAACACATTTCCCCCAGATGTCCCCATGACTCACCTCCTTCAAAATGATTCTGATGATCAGTCATGTTTGGGGGCCATCCTGTAGCAGAGAAATGAAGCCTGATTTTTTTTCTCCTTTGGTGTTTTATATTGGGTAAGCGACAGAGACTTTTGATTTTTAAATATTTAAACTTCAACTATTTGGAATCTGATTACTTGCCACGCGCTAGGCACAATTACTGAACACTTGAATGCATTATATCAATTTCATTCCCATGACAACCCAAAATGGTAAGTTCTAGTCCTACACCCAATTTAAAGATGAAAAAAACTGAGCCTTATAAATAGGTTAAGTAACTTGTCCAAGATCATCTAGTAATAAGTTGCTGCAGAGCTGAATTTGAACCGGGTCTCTCTAACTCCAAAGCCCAAGTTCACAAATATTTGGCCTGGAAGTAAAATTTAAATAAATTTTATAGATCTCCTTTCATCCTCAATGGTGTAAACTGCAAAATACTGCAAATGGAAAGAGAAACCCAGATCTTTCCATTTCCTCTAAGAAGTGCATCTGTCATTGGTTTGTCATCCTCAACTCTTAATAATGTTTTGGGCTGGATAATGCTTTGTTTAGGGGTGAGGGGCCTGTACTGTGCACTGTAGGATGTTTAGCAGCACCCCTGGCCTCTGCCCACGAGATGCCAGCAACACGGCCTTCCTTCCCCAGATGTGACAACCAGAAGTGTCTCCAGACACTGTCAAATGTCCCTGGTAGAGAACCACTTTGTTTGACAATTGTACTTTATTTCTCTGTCACTTAGGTATGTCCACCTCCTTAAAGAGAAAATGTTGAAATGCTAGTGTTTTCAGAAAGGTGATTTATTTAAAATAAGCTTACCTAAAAACAAAGCTATTCATCCTGCATAGTCAGCTGTATTAGTTTGCTGAAGTTACCATAAACAAAGTACCACAGACTGGGTGGCTTAAACAACAAACATTTATTTTCTCACAGTTCTGAAGGCTACCAATCTGAGATCAAGGTGTCCGCAGTGTTAGTTTCTTTTGAGGTCTCTCTCCTGGGCTTCTAGGATGGCCGCCTTCTTACTCATGCGATGCTCCCCTCTGTGCTGTGTGCTAATCTCTGCTTCCTCATCAAGACGCCAGTCATATTGGATCAGGGCCCACCTTAATGATCTCATTTCAGTTTAATTACCTCTTTAAAGACCCTATCTCCAAAGTCACATCCTGAGGTACTGGGGGTTATGAATTCAACATACGAATTTTGGGAGGATACAATGCAGCCCCTAACACTGAGTTTGTCTTCTCCGCTCCCTTCCTGTGTGTTGAGCACTTACTATGTGCCAGACATTCTGCTAAATGCTGGTAATAGTAAGCAAGAGGTCTGATCTCTGCCAAATAAGGTTTACAGTGAGGTGGGAAACACAGATATTTATAAAGTAATAACAAATGTCATGCAAATATTACGCTTTGGGCCAAGTTAAGACTGAGCTGTTGAGATTAGAGTTAATGAGCCCGCAGCTGAAACCTGGAGACGCCAGCTTGCCACAAAGCAGCCAGCAGCGGGCGCTACTAAAACCCGCCTTTATAGTGATGCCTGGGCCCCGCCCACTCCCTCCCGGCTTCCACCTTCTACCTGCTCACCGCCCAGTCCCCCGCGGGGTTTGGCAAACTGCGGTAAACGATCCGGGACCGCGTCTCCCTCTGCTCTGACAATAGGCGTCAGTCGGCCCTGCCGGCGCCGTAGGGCCGGGAGCGGGGGGGCGGGCCCTACTGGCGTTGGGAGGCGGGGAAAAGCGACGCAAGCAGCCGCGACGCCATTTGTCGCGGCCCAGCGTGGGTGCAGGCGGGTCTCGGAAGAGCTCGGTTGTTAGACTCTCTCGCGCACGCGATCCGCCCTCCCCCGCCTGCTTCGTGTCACGCTGTCCCACGCGTCGCCCCTCGGAGGAGTCGCCGCCGCCACCCAGATAGGAGTCGGAGACGCAGCGAGGCCGTCGTCACCGCCATGCCTAAGAATAAAGGTAATGTCGCCTGGACCGCTCGGCCCGGTCTCCCCGGCTCTGCACGCGGCCTCCGGATCTCCTAGGCGGCAGTAACCTTCCTCTCCGCCCTGTCTGCACGCAGCTGGGCGATCCGGACGCGATTCTGGGCCCGGGAGAGGAGCTGGGAAGTTACTCCTGTCTTCCAGTTTGGTCACATTGGGGTGGAGCCGACGCCATTTTTGTAGGGCCTCCTGCGGGAGAACGTGTGCTTCTGCTCCAGATTCGCGCCAGACTGACCCCGGCACTGTAGGGACCTGTGGGGGGACCTCCCCCGTGGCCGCCTGGGCTTCGCAAATGGGCGTCTTTGGCCTTCCCGGCAGTTCTTAACTTTCAAAGGGTGATGCCTGTTTTAAGTGGCCATCAGGTACTCCTGCGTGGAATTCTTTATGGGCAGTTGTTGGGTACTGTTGAGACTACTCCCTCTCTCTTTTGTAAATAGTGGACGAAACCTTGATGCATTAAGGTTCCTCCCTAGAGACTTACTCTTACCCATCCTTTTACGGGGTTTTCTTTTTCCCAGAACACCTGTTCCATATTTAGCCAAGTTTTCTGTTTTTGCTCCAGATCGGTATATATTGTGATGGGAGTAAAGACCTTTAAGTTCCTTCCATTCTTAGGCCAAACATTCACAAACTATCAGATTTGAGGATAATTTTGTTTGGAATTTGCAAAATGGAAGGCCTAATCTAGGTAAAAGCAGAACAGTTCTAAAGAAATTCTCCTTTTTTTTAAGACTTAACGGTGTTTCTGTCTTCAGTATTCTTACACTTTCTCAAAGGAAATTGTGGAAGTCGAAACGGGGAAAAGGTATTTTCCTACACGAGAGGCATGTATTTCACAACCCACAAGTTTCCTTTGATTAGTCATCTTTGAGACCCCTTCCCTGACCCAGGCCTACTCTGTTCTTTTTTACTTCACAGCTGGCTCCAGGAATTCTACCTCATTTCCTCTTTGTAGCTGTCACTACTCTTTTTGTTCCTTGGTGTATTTGGTTGCAGTTCTGTGCGAGATTTGGTGCAGCTCTCTCAGGGCACTCCACCTCACTGCCCTCTTACTTGCAGTTCCTTTTGGTAGCAAGTATTTTACTGCTAATTATTCTGGTAAAGACGGGGTGACAAAATAGGGTTTTCAAAGTCATGGTTTTCTTGTAACCTACATAATCTTTTATCCCCTCTGAGATGGTAACTGGATCCATTCAGTAGGTATCTTATTTTCACCTTTATTTCTGGTGGTGAGATTTCCGATTTCCTCACTAGACTGTAAGTTCTGAAGGGCAATAGTAGTATCTATTGGAGAAGATTGTATCTATTGGAAAAGACACAAACTAGATACTGCTATTGGAGAAGTAGTATCTAGTTTGGAGAAGATTCGCATCTTTAGGGATATTTGTCTTCCCATGCATGAATGTAGTATATCTTTCCTTTATTTAGGTGTTGTTTAATATCTCCTTACATTTCATGTGCATCTTTTGGCAGGTTTATTCCTAGCTACCTTATATTTTTTGGTTGCTAATTAAAATGGTAAAATGAAAATATTAGAATGAAAGATTTCAGACATACAATAAGCTATAAAGCAAATATAATGAATAACTGTCTGCAGTTGATGCATCAGTCATGCCCTGTCAAAAGACAGCAATAAAAGTTATTTTCACAGACAAAATTTAATATAAAGAATAGGGGAGGGCTTCCCTGGTGGCGCAGTGGTTGCGCGTCCGCCTGCCGATGCAGGGGAACCGGGTTCGCGCCCCGGTCGTCTGGGAGGATCCCACATGCCGCGGAGCTGCTGGGCCCGTGAGCCGTGGTCGCTGAGGCCGCAGCAGAGGGAGCCCCGCATACCACACACAAAAAAAAAAGAATAGGGGACTTCCCTGGTGGTCCAGTGGTTAAGACTTCACCTTCCAATGCAGGGCGTGCGGGTTCGATCCCTGGTTGGGGAGCTGAGATCCCACATGCCCCACGGCCAAAACGCCAAAACATAAAACAAGCAATATTGTAACAAATTCAATAAAGACTTTAAAAATGGTCAACATCAAAAAAAAATCATTATAATATAAAGATTGGTTAACCCATGTATTGGAGAGCTGAAAAGGCAAAAAGGGAACCACCCTAAGGTAGCAATTGCTAGAAACAGCTATGGCTCCTAGAACTGGAGGGAAAAAAGGAGAGAGGTTGTTATTATTAAGACTCACAAAAACAACAGGGATTTACTGTAGAGCACAGGGAACTATATTCAATATTTTGAACTTATGGTAATAAACCATAATGGAAAAGAATCGGAAAAAAAGAATTTAGATATATACATATATATGTATAACCGAATCACTTTGCTGTACACCTGAAACTAACACAATATTGTAAATCAACTATACTCCAATTAAAGAAAAACAAACAAATAAACAAACCTGACAAAACTTGGAGGAGGGGCCCAGACCTCTAAAGAGGGGGTGCTGTCGATAGCAGGGTCTTTGAGGACCCTGTGAGGTTGGTTCTGAGGCAAAGCAGAAGGGGATCATCTGCAACCACTGAAAGCAGTTACAGCCAGGAGAAGACTGCTGCTGAGTTTATGCCAGTAAAACCGAGAAGCAAATCCCCTTTCTGCTCCAGCCTGCCCTCTGCAGCCTCCCAGCGGCAGGGCCTAACAGGCAGCGGTGGGCCAAGGAGTAGGGCGGGGTGGGGAGGCTCCGAGAGGAAAGCTGCAGGACCAGCACAGGTGCTCAACTTCCAGCCGGATGGGGTTCCCGGACGCCCACAGCTCAGGGCGGGCTTTTGCAGTGTCAGTGGCCCAAATGGCAGAGGGACATATTTACAGTTGCATTATCAATGCTAAATTTCTAACAATAATTTCATAACATCATCCAACATCCAGTCCATTTTCAAATTTACCCTGTTGTCTCAGGGGTGTATAGAGTGTACGTATATAATATACCTAATATCGTATACTATATTTTTTAATTTATTGAGGTGAAAGTCACATCACATAAAGTTAGCCACTTTAAAGTGAGCGAGCGATTTGGACTTCCTTGGTGGCGTAATGGTTAAGAATCCACCTGCCAATGCAGGGGACATGGGTTCGAGCCCTGGTCCGGGAAGATCCCACATGCTGCGGAGCATGTCAGCCCGCGAGCCACAAGTACTGGGTCCGCGAGCCACAAGTACTGAAACCTGCGCGCCTAGAGCCCACGCTCCACAACAAGAGAAGCCACTGCAATGGGAAGCCACATTGGGTTGCTAGCACTTGACACTTAGTAGATGCTCAGTAAATAATTGTTGGATTAAGTCACCTCCCTTCTGCTGACTCCACCCTTAGGTGAATAATAGGCTCTCCTTTGGTTCCAATGGGACTGAACTACATTAAAACACATCTAGTTCACTAACCTCCTTTAAAGTTCATTTCATTACATGGCAATAAAATAGGGAAGGGGATGATCAGGGTATGGTTAATTCTGGTAAATTCACAAGCAATGAATCATTCTTTTATAAATAACGCTTGAGGCATACAAAAATTATAAATAACGCCAGTGAATGCCTGGGAATCAACCCATTACTCTGAACTTGAGAATTACAACACAGATTCAGTTAAAGCCCTCTGTGGTCCCCTCCCCAGTCCCCTTCCCCTCCCTCTCTTCGTCACTTCCAGGAGGTAGCCACCATTCTGAATTTGGTGTTTAGCATTCCTATAGTTGTAAAACCCATCTGTTATCTTTAGTTGTTATCTTAGAGGAACAGTACTTTTCAAGACTCTGAGTTTTATGAGATGAGGTTTGCTAATGTGAAATAAATTCATGATTATTTTTCTGTTTTTATTCATTGGAAAAGCCAGAGCCTGTGAATATAATCTTAGTGATGTTTACACATGTAAGGGTATAAGCCACTAACTGTGTGTTGAATGACTTGCTTTGGACTGCTTCTTACCAGCTTATTTCCTCTAGAATCCTCTAGACTCTATCAGTTTATTACCTCAGGGAAAAAAGGTAGCCTTGGGCCCACTTATGAAGAGCAGTTGGGGTAAGGTGCTCCCACACTTTAAAGAAGTTACTACTTTTAGTTTTAAAATCACCACTCCTTTAGGAATGTATGGACTACTCTTGAGTGATTGATTCAAAGAATTTTCCAACTAAGTATGTAACTCAGTAAACAAAGTAGGTGTGATACTTGCACTAATGCCTACTCTGCTTTGAAGATTTGGCATGGTTGGTGGCTTGAAGCAGAGGATACTTTTCTCTTTCTAAGAAATGAGCTCTGAGGACTCTGGGTGGGTCAGGACATTGTAGAGGCCTGCCGAACATAGCACAGAGCATTGTGAGACTGCCCCCGGGACAGAGTAAGTGCGCAGGACTCAAGAAGTTAAGAGTCTGTCTTTGCAGCGGCCAGGTACACGTTCTTTATTCTGTTTGGGCTGTGAACCTGTTTTTGCTGCTTCCAGGCGTAGCACCTTTCTTCTGTCTTTTGGAATGGCTGCCAATGTGGTTTAGGTTCTAGAATGGGAACAAAATGCTGTGGAGAGATACCCTAATGTGGGGGCCAGGAACAAAAAAGGGTTAGGTTGGATCTGGTCACCCCCACTCACTAATAGTAAGTGTGTTGCTTCTCTGAGCTTCAGTAAACTCACTGGTAAACTGGGCATAAATGACTTATTACCTTGTAGGGTGATTGTGACAAGTAAATGGGTGGCATTACCGCATACTGGTTAAGAGCATAGTCACTGGGGTGATACTGCCTGATGCAAATACCAGCTCTCACTTCATTCTCTCTTGTGAGATAAAGACAAAATAGTGCCTATCTCACAGGCATAAGCATGTTAAGGACGAGTTACTGGGACAGCGAGAAGTCTGCTTGGATTGAAGCATAGGGAAATTGAAGAGGAGTATTGAGAGGTAGGTTGCTGTCATGTTTATAGGTTGAAAGATTTATATTCTTTAAGGTAGTTATGTTACCACTAACAGAAATAGGGATGTTTATTAAGGACCAACTTTGTAAAAGAAAGTAATTTGAGTTTTGAGTAAAATTTGAATGACAGTAGCCCATTCACTGGAAATGTGCTGAGCCTCACATTAGAAATAAGAGGCCAAAGCTTAGTTGAAATAGTAGGGTGAGATGTAAAATTCTTAGCATAGAAGTGGTAGGTGAGAGAAATTTTTCCTTAGAAAGTAGCTAAGCAGAAGCTGAGAATTTGGACTTAATGAAGCTGCGAAGGGGTAGGGGTGATGAAAGGTCAGGAATAGTACAGGTGGCCCTTTGAAAGTCAGAAAAAGAGTTGAGAAATGATCAGCAGTGTCATTATTTAAAGTATGGAAAATGGGAGGGAGGGTACAGCTTTTTAAGGCCACCGGTAGATAGAAGAATTCTAGAATCCTACATGGTAGAAAGAATATAGAGAGGCACTTGAATCTTCTGTTCTAACTCCCTCATTTTATAGAGACTGGAACTGAGATCCTGAGAAGTTTTGTGAAAGCTCCATGTATCCTTTATTCCTCCCTCCACATACGGACACAATTCCCATCTTGTTTCCATCTCAGAAATATTCCTCTTATTTGTCCCTTCCTCTTCATGGTCAGGCTAGGTGTGCTTCATTCTATGTGTAATAAGGACAGTGACCTTCTACCACTTTTCCAGAGGATCATGTCACACCTCTATTTTTTGTTGAACTATTTAAGGTTTTTGAATAGTAAAATTCATGATTCAAGTTAAAAGTGTAGAATGAAATGTCTTTCCTAAGTGTGTCCTCTTGCCAATGAGTTCTTCTCACAGGCAGTCATTAACTTTTTTGTATGTGCCCTTCCAGAGATATTTTCTATATAAGCACGTATGAATATGAATTTCCCTTTTTTACACAATGGTAGCTTTATACTCTTCTTCAGCTTGCTCTATTTGTTGTTGAACTTACATTAGGAAGAATTTTGAACATATACAAAAGTAGACTAGTATAATGAACCTCCATGTACTCAACTCCTGGCCTCAGACATCATTAATTCACAGCTAAACTTGCACCGTCCGCACCAAATCAGGGTCCACATATGGGCTATACGTTGTCATTGGTTGATATCTTTTAAGTCTTCTCTCACCTGTAGGTTCTTCATCCATCTGTGGGGGGCTTTTTCTTCATAATGTATCTGTTGAAGAAAACAGATTGTCTTGTGGATTCGTCCCCTTGTTGTTGTCATCCCCGTCGTCCCCCACCCCCTAGCTAGATTTTGCTGATTGCATTCCTAGTGTACCTTGATTTTTACTCTTTTTTAATAGACTGTCTTGTAGAGCAGTTTTATGTTGATAGAAAAATGAGCAGAAATTGCAGAGTTCCAACTCCCACCCTCCCAGTTTCCTCTATTATTAATATCTTACATGAGCCACTATAGATAGTCCATAATTTACATTAAGGTTCATTCTTCGTGTTGTAAGTTTTCTGGATTTTTGACAAATAAATAGTGACATGTATCCACCATTACAGTACCGTACTGCATTAAAAATCCCGTGTTGTTCACCTATTCACTTGTCCTTCCTTCCCCGCTCCCCAGCTGGCAAGTACTTATCTTTTTACTCCCTCTATAATTTTGCCTTTTCAAAAATGTTATATGGTTGGAATCATACTATTCAGCCTTTACAGATTGGCTTCCTTCCCTTAGTAATATACATTTAAGGTTTCTCCATGTCTTTGGGGGGCTTGATAGCTCATTTCTTTTTATTGCTGAATTGTATTCCATTGTATGGAAGTACCACAGTTTAGGCTTTCACCTACTGAAGGACATCTTGGTTACTTCCAAGTTCAGGCAATTAGTATCTTGCTTTTTTTTTTTTTTTTTTAACATCTTTATTGGAGTATAATTGCTTTACAATGGTATGTTAGTTTCTGCTTTATAACAAAGTGAATCAGTTATACATATACATAAGTTCCCATATCTCTTCCCTCTTGCGTCTCCCTCCCTCCCACCCTCCCTATCCCACCCCTCTACGTGGTCACACAGCACCGAGCTGATCTCCCTGTGCTATGGGGCTGCTTCCCACTAGCTATCTATTTTACGTTTGGTAGTGTATATATGTCCATGCCACTCTCTCACTTTGTCACAGCTTACCCTCCCACTCCCCATATCCTCAAGTCCGTGCTCTAGTAGGTCTCTGTCTTACCCCTAGGTTCTTCATGACCTTTTTTTTTTTTCTTTTTTTCTTAGATTCCACATATATGTGTTAGCGTACGGTATTTGTTTTTCTCTTTCTGACTTCACTCTGTCTGACAGACTCTAGGTCCATCCACCTCACTACAAATAACTCAATTTCGTTTCGTTTTATGGCTGAGTATTATTCCATTGTATATATGTGCCACATCTTCTTTATCCATTCATCTGTTGATGGGCACTTAGGTTGCTTCCATGTCCTGGCTGTTGTAAATAGAGCTGCAATGAATATTTTGGTACATGACTCTTTTTGAATTATGGTTTTCTCAGGGTATATGCCCAGTAGTGGGATTGCTGGGTCGTATGGTAGTTCTGTTTGTAGTTTTTTAAGGAGCCTGCATACTGTTCTCCATAGTGGCTGAATCAATTTACATTCCCATCAACAGTGCAAGAGTGTTCCCTTTTCTTCACACCCTCTCCAGCGTTTATTGTTTCTAGATTAGATTGCTTTTGCTATTTGGGGTCTTTTGTGTTTCCATACAAATTGTGAAATTTTTTTTTCTAGTTCTGTAAAAAATGCTAGTGGTAGTTTGATAGGGATTGCATTGAATCTGTAGATTGCTTTGGGTAGTAGAGTCATTTTCACAATGTTGATTCTTCCAATCCAAGAACATGGTATATTTCTCCACCTATTTGTATCATCTTTAATTTCTTTCATCAGTGTCTTATAGTTTTCTGCATACAAGTTTTTTGTCTCCTTAGGTAGGTTTATTCCTAGATATTTTATTCTTTTTGTTGCAATGGTAAATGGGAGTGTTTTCTTAATTTCACTCTCAGATTTTTCATCATTAGTGTATAAGAATGCCAGAGATTTCTGTGCATTAATTTTGTATCCTGCTACTTTGCCAAATTCATTGATTAGCTCTAGTAGTTTTCTGGTAGCATCCTTAGGATTCTCTATGTATAATATCATGTCATCTGCAAATAGTGACAGCTTTACTTCTTCTTTTCCTATTTGGATTCCTTTTATTTCTTTTTCTTCTCTGATTGCTGTGGCTAGTACTTCCAAAACTATGTTGAATAAGAGTGGTGAGAGTGGGCAACCTTGTCTTGTTCCTGATCTTAGTGGAAATGGTTTCAGTTTTTCACCATTGAGAACAATGCTGGCTGTGGGTTTGTCATATATGGCCTTTATTATGTTGAGGAAAGTTCCCTCTATGCCTACTTTCTGCAGGGTTTTTATCATAAATGGGTGTTGAATTTTGTCAAAAGCTTTCTCTGCATCTATTGAGATGATCATATAGTTGTTCTTCTTCAGTTTGTTATATGGTGTATCAAGTTGTTTGATTTGTGTATATTGAAGAATCCTTGCATTCCTGGGATAAACCCCACTTGATCATGGTGTATGATCCTTTTAATGTGCTGTTGGATTCTGTTTGCTAGTATTTTGTTGAGGATTTTTGCATCTATGTTCATCAGTGATATTGGCCTGTAGTTTTCTTTCTTTGTGACGTCTTTGTCTGGTTTTGGTATCAGGGTTATGGTGGCCTCATAGAATGAGTTTGGGAGTGTTCCTCCCTCTGCTATCTTTTGGAAGAGTTTGATAAGGGTAGGTGTTAGCTCTTCTCTACATGTTTGATAGAATTCGCCTGTGAAGCCATCTGGTCCTGGGCTTTTGTTTGTTGGAAGATTTTTAATCACAGTTTCAATTTCAGTGCTTGTGATTGGTCTGTTCATATGTTCTATCTCTTCCTGGTTCAGTCTCGGCTGGTTGTGCATTTCTAAGAATTTGTCCATTTCTTCCAGGTTGTCCATTTTATTGGCATAGAGTTGCTTGTAGTAATCTCTAATGATCTTTTGTATTTCTGCAGTGTCAGTTGTTACATCCCCTTTTTCATTTCTAATTCTATTGATTTGAGTCTTCTCCCTTTTATTCTTGATGAGTCTGGCTAATGGTTTATCAATTTTATTTATCTTCTCAAAGAACCAGCTTTTAGTTTTATTGATCTTTGCTATTGTTTCCTTCATTTCTTTTTCATTTATTTCTGATCTGATCTTTATGATTTCTTTCCTTCTGCTAAATTTGGGGTTTTTTTGTTCTTCTTTCTCTAGTTGCTTTAGGTGCAAAGTTAGGTTGTTTATACGAGATGTTTCCTGTTTCTTAAGGTAGGATTGTATTGCTATAAACTTCCCTCTTAGAACTGCTTTTGCTGCATCCCATAGGTTTTGGGTTGTCGTGTCTCCATTGTCATTTGTTTCTAAGTACCTTGCTTTTTAACTTGCTTGATGTATCCTACAGCTATAGGACAAAATGTAAACTCTCAGGGTTGCCAGACTTGTTGCTGTCCCTCTGCTGCCACAAAATCAGTGTCCCTTTCCAGTTGCTAAAACTTTACCACCACCACCACCCCGCCCCGGCCCAGTTGCCTTCTTTTTGCACACAGACCTTTCATTTGGGGGAGCAGGTACAAGAGAGACCCCATTTTATAAAATTTATCATGATCCATTATATATCCCTCCTTGGTCCTTGTGGGCCACTGTAGGAGGAGTTCACTTAGCAGTGTACTCAACCAAGTAGTCGTTATGTTTATGATACCTCCTTTTGGTTTGTTTGTATTTTATCTCAGCAGTATCCCCAAAGGGATTTCCAGGAAGGGTAGGGAAGTGACAATATGTATATGTTTAGTATGATTGGAGATACATGACCAAATTAGGTGAATTTTTTAATTTTTCATTTTTTTCAGGTTTTTGTTGTTTGTTTGAAGCATGGTTTACAACATTATATTAGTTTCAGGTGTACGTCGTAGTGATTCAGTATTTTTGTAGATTAGACTCCATTTAAAGTTACTATAAAATACGATATTCCCTGTGCTGTACAATATATTCGTGTAGCTTATTTATTTTACACATAGTAGATTGTACTTCTTATAATTTAAGTGGCTTTTAAAGAACATTCTATAAGCCCTAGTTTAGTTTCTTTTTCTGTTTTGCAGATAATTATTGTCTTTTTCTTTAAAACCATTAGGTAAAGGAGGTAAAAATAGACGCAGAGGTAAGAATGAGAATGAATCTGAAAAGAGAGAGCTGGTGTTCAAAGAAGATGGGCAAGGTAAGCATTTTCATAAGTTAGGTTTCTTTCAGTAATAGTTTTCTTTCTTAAGTAAGGATTTTCAGTTTCTCAACATGAAAGAGATAACTGTTCATAATCCTGAGCAAAAAATCACATGTCCCCTTTTGCTCTTCTCCATTTCTCATCCCCAACACTTCTCCAGGGCCTTTCTTCTGGTAGTTATTTCTTGGTATACTCAGCATGCGCTGAGGATTGATGGCATCTCTGTAAATGTGTATGTTTCACTGTTTTATGTGAACACTCATGTTACAACGAAGAATGAATTGAACAGTTCAGAGGGAATTAAGCCTCAAAAGCTATGGTTGACAATTCCATGACTTAGTAGACTTTTTTTGATAGCGAATGGTGCTACATAGTATGTTCAGTAGACCATGGGTATTTGAGGAATGCATCTGAGGCATGTAAATTACATGTAATTTCATAAAATATAATAAAATGAAACTGAACAATTGACCTTTTCAAACTGATTAAGATTTTTGTTAAGTGCCAGATACATAACACTAGTTTCCCATGTTTTGTTTGGTTTTGGTTTTGGTTTTTGAGAGTTATGGTTTTTGGGGGGGGGGTGGTGGTTAACATCTTTATTGGAGTATAACTGCTTTACAATGGTGTGTTAGTTTCTGCTGTATAACAAAGTGAATCACCTATACATATACATATATCCCCATTTCCCATGTTTTTATTTTGAGTAATTTCAAACTTTCAGAAAAGTTGCAGTATAAGTACCATGAATTCCTTTAACCCCTTCATCTTTGTGTGTGTGTGTGTGTTTCCTGAACCATTTGGAAGTTAGTTGAAGACATCATGATACTTTTCCCTTACTACTTCATCAAGTGTCTCCTAAGAACAAGTATATTCTCTCACATAGCTACAGTAGGATTATCACTCTCAGGTATTTTAATGTGACTATATTATTTATCTAGTATATAGTCCATATTTAAATTTTTCTAGTTATCCCAGTGATTTCCAGAAGTTTTTAACAGAGAACTTTTTCTAATTATCTTTTTATAGAACTTGGTAGATTTGTTCATGCTGTGAATATATAAGCCACTAAAGATGAAACATGTTATTTGGCTAAAAGACCCTTTTATTTCTTACCCTTGATTCTTGCCTCCTTTAGCAGTTGACTTTATTTTGACTGCCATTACTTTTTCTTTTTCATGTTTTCCCCCCACTTTGGAAGAGAGGCGGCCTTTAAATCGGCCAACCATGTTGAGGCCCTAGGTGGGTGCTAGGTTCACTGTAGTCTGAGTAACTCACTTCCACTTGTCGGCACCACAGTTGAGCCTTTGAAAGTTTTGTTTCAGTGTATTTGCAAATTGGTGGATGTCCTCTTTGGGGATCAGTCTTGCATACAACTTGAGTAAACTAAAGGTTCTGAAGTGACCCCACCCGCCCGCCACCTCTGGTCTTCTGTCATTTAATGACAGAAGAGACGGCCCGTGTGCAAGCCACTGCTCATAATCTCAGTTTTTCAAGTGGCAGTGAAGTAGGGTGGCTTCCTGGGTACCCTTTTGGAAAGATTTTTTGTTAAAAGTTTGGCATTTTGTCTGGGAACATCTTTCCACCTTTACAAAAACTTTAGGATAATCACTAAGATATTCTAATTTAACAAAGACGTTAATAACATATAAGCTGCTTTTTATTTGCCAGTGTACCAAAAATTGTGTGGTGGTTAGCCTCTAAAGGCTAACCCTCCTCTGAGGGAAAGGAGACCAAAATTGGGCGAGGATCCAAAGTGAGAGATTGATGAGATACATTTTAGTGTACATATTGGGACAGGCCACCTTGATCTCCAGAAGTAGAGCATACAGTCATGAAGACATTGGACAGTCCACTTAACTCAAAATGAGTAGATAATTAAAATATTTCTGCTAGCAGGGACAGCTTCTCATAGAAATGGCATTACACAGTCTTGGTTCTGGCTCTGCCGTTAACTAGCTTGGTGTTTTATCACTCCCTTGTACTTATTTTACTGCATATACTTATTCCTAACCAACACACCTGTATGTTCTAATCAATTGTATGTGGACTTTTAAGTTGCTTTTTTCAAAAATTCAGCAATATCCTATACCCTTTACTTTTCCCTCCTCCAGAGTATGCTCAAGTAATCAAAATGTTGGGAAATGGACGATTAGAAGCGATGTGTTTTGATGGTGTAAAGAGGTTATGTCACATCAGAGGGAAACTGAGAAAAAAGGTAAGTATGGAGACTTGTTTTACTTCAATATAAAATTATGGTTAAGGGGAAAAAATGGCTCTAAGGTTTTTATGGGCCAAGGACCTCATTTTTGTAAGTTCCCAAAAGATTTCAGTAGAACAGTGATTTACCTCTAAGTCAAAACAGCAAGACCTTTGATGGTAATTTTATACAGGTATCTGTCTAAAGACTCATTTATATCACCTATGTTGTATTCCTGCCCAAAAATGATTAACCTGAATCTAATCATGAGGAAACAATTAACAAGTCCAAATTGAGGGACACACTGCAAAACAAATGGCCTGACTCCTAATATATATAATGTTAATGTCATGAAAGGAAAAAAACCAGCAGGGCCGGCTATTTCAATGTAAAGGAGTTTAAAGAGATGCAATGGTTAAATGCAGTAGGTGGCCCTTGTTTGGGTTCTGACTTGAGGGTGGGGGAAATAGCTGTAAGGAGTGTTAAGAAAATTTGAATGTGAATTACAGTAAATAAGAGTTGTACTAATGTTAAATTTCCTGAATTGAGATCTTGAATGGGCTGCCTTGGAAAGCAGTGATTAATTTCTCATCAGGGTAGGTGTTTAGGCAGATTTATTGACCGGGCTGGTTAAAAGTCACTCCAGCCCTGGCTTTATGATTTTTTAAAAATTTGTCTTGTTAATGCTCATGTTACCAAACTAAAGGAGTTCTGTTTCCTGTGTGTATTTGGGTGGGTGGAAGGTAGGGAGGGAGGGAGGGAGATAAAACCACATTCCTAATTTACTATTCTCATATGTTGTAATGGATAACTAACCACTTAGAGGGGTTCAGAATTAAGAATCCCTTAATTTCTAAACTAATCATTGGTCCTCTGGAATTATTAAACTGTCAAGTAGTTAAATAAGATTGTTATTTTTCTAATATCTCAAATTATAGAAAATTTGAAAGTGGCTCAGCTGCTTACTGTAGTTTTTTTCCCTAATTCTAAATACAGGCACTTTACCCACAGTTGGGTGAATAGTATGTGTATTTTATGGGAAGACTGACTCAACATTGCTCTTGGTTGATTATTTTTATTCTAAATGTAACCTCCTGTGACTTTTATAGGTCTGGATAAATACCTCAGACATTATATTGGTTGGTCTACGGGACTACCAGGTAAAAACAAAATTAAAATTTTCATTGTTTACTTGCTTGAATTTTATGAGCAATTAATGTTTAGAACATAAGTCATAACCCTATTTGACCAGTTCCAGGCCAGTATGCTGTTCACCGTTGTGTCAGCAAACATTTCTTAAGGGCCAGTTCTGTCTTAGGCGTCGTGCTAGGAGCCCCAGGGTTCGTGGTTCCCATATGCCAGTCTGTGGAGTCTGCATTTTCACTATAGAAGAATCACAGACAGTGTGAATTTTTCATGAAGCTAAATAGTCCTTTTTCCCTTTTTGATATTTAAAAAGTTCCCTTTTTTGGAATGAGGGATACTATATTGTGGTGGTTTTGTTGGTGTTCTTAGTTGGCAAGATAAAAATAATTTTATGTTGGACTGCCTGCCCCCATTTTTTTTTTTTTTTTTAACTTAAACGTCTTGAAATCAAAATCTGGAAACCATTACTCTAGGGGATACAACTGAATGAGTCAAGCTGTCATCTCACAAAATGCTTATGGCCTGGTAATTTTATAGAGGTATCTGTCTAAAGACTCATTTATATCACCTGTGTTGTATTCCTGCCCAAAAATGATTAACCTGAATCTAATCATGAGGAAACAATTAACAAGTCCAAATTGAGGGACACACTGCAAAACAAATGGCCTGACTCCTAATATATATAATGTTAATGTCATGAAAGGAAAAAAACCAGCAGGGCCGGCTATTTCAATGTAAAGGAGTTTAAAGAGATGCAATGGAGAGGGTAAGACAGGCACACAAGTAATTGCAGTACAAACCATGATAAAAGTATGTGCTCTGAATTTAGATGAGCACTTAGGAAGAAAATGGTAGTTGCCCTTCATGATCTCAACCTGGAGACTACTCATGGTAGGGCTATGAAATCCATTTGGTTTCCGCCTATTGGAGCTCATCACTATGTATTTACATTTTGAGTGATTGTTTTTCTATTTTTATAACTTTGATCGTACTTTGATGTTTTAAATATATTTTCTAGAATAAAGAATTAAAATCTTTACCTTAAATCAGTGGTTCTCAACCGTGGGTGATTATTTTCCCCCAGGGGACATTTGGCAGTGTCTGGAGACATTTCAGGTTTTCACACCTGGGGGTAGGGGTCAGTGCTGGTCATCTAGTTGATAGAGACTGGGCTGATGCTCAGCATCCTACAATGCACAGGACAGTCCCTACAACAAAGAATTATGTGGCCCAAAATATCAACTGTGCTGAGGTTGAGATAGCCTGCTTTAAACTCATTCCATTTTAATGTCCATTTTCTTCTTTTGATCCTAAAGATAATCCCAGAAGTAGGAAGAATTAGTTAGTTCCCTGTTTGACAGATAAGGAAATCAAGGTTCTGAAAGGTGTAACATTCATACTGTAAAATGACAGCCATATTAAGTTTTCCAATTCTTACTCTCCCATGGTCCTTCTTTTATGCCCCTGCCACTTAAAGGGTGGTACAGGGACCAGTAGCATCACTAGCTTTTGGCAACTTGTTAGAAACGCAGATTCTTGGACCTCACCCCAGGCTTCCTAAATCAGAGTGTGCGTTTTAACCAGAATCCCCTTGGGCTTCTGTACACATTACCGTTTTAAGAAGTGCAGGTCTGAATCACACCGTTCTTGGATCACTGTGATCACTTCCGTTGCCTTTAAGAATTTTTGAAGTTGAAACAATCAGCTTCAACCCTTTTTTTCTTCCTTAACTGAGTCAGATTCCTTTCGGATGGGGAAGTGTGAACATTCTGAAGCATTAGTTTTCAGTGGAACACTTGCATCAGAAATACCCATATCTTTTACAAATACACACTCATGGGCTTCACTCCACATCTCCTAATTTATCTGTCTTTAGGAGGTGTAAAAGCTCCATAGGAGATTCTGATGGATTTGTACCCTAAGAACCACTGATACATGGAAAGGTATAATAATTTCCTTGGGTCATTATACCAGTCTCAATTTTTGAATTAGAGTATTTAATCACCTGTAAATTATGGTCCCAGGGAATTTTTGTATTTCAAAAGACTTCTAATCAAAAGGTAACTATAAATAATCCAAAAGATTGGGTCTGTACAGTTCTGCTCTTATCGAAGTGAAATCTATAACTGTCTTCCCTAAGCTTGTTGATCATTATTCATTTATGCATGCAAGCTTCTTTATACTGGGTTAAACCCAAGGATGTTTTTCAGAGGGTAGGAGAAAACTTTAAACTTTTAGGAAAAGGAGAGGAGTTTATAACACAACAGTGAAATTTATTTTTCTATACAGTTTGAAACTAATTTATGAATTAACGGATCTTTTGGCATAATCATTTGTAAATCTTATTTGTCTCTTTTTTAAGGATAATAAAGCTGATGTAATTTTAAAATACAATGCAGATGAGGCTAGAAGTCTGAAGGCATATGGCGAACTTCCAGAACATGGTAATGTCTGAGATATTACCTTAACCTGTTATATGGTGTTATTACCTGGTGGTATTTAGATGAAGGAATTTTGGTAGAATTTTGTGGGTTTTGCATGTTTAGTTTTGAGTTTACGTGATTCATTCCAAGTATGCCTGCCTGTACTTCATAATACTAGACACCTTAAGAAAAAAGTAACTGGGATTCTGTTCCTAATAAATATACTTCTGGTGAGGAATTATCCTTTATAAGCCCTAAGCTTCTGCGTAATGCCAGTCAACGGAATAAATTTATTATAGTATTTATTTGAAAGTTCCTTTCTAAAGAGACTGTCATTATTCATCTACTTTCAATGTGAAGCAAGGATAGCAGTTAGGTACTGAAAAAGTCAGTTTTCCGTTCCTCTTATCCTAGTGTCATAGTATCCATAGGATTTTGTTAAATCAACGTTTTTTGTTTCTCCCCTGCAGTACAAAAGTTATGCGTTCTTAACGCGTAATACTTAAATAAAAATAAGTTTCTCATGACCTCATCAAAGGGGAGGTGACTACATACTATTTTGTAAGCCTACATTTTTCGCTTGCAAGTTGTTTTTATTTTTTGGTTCTGTTGCATATTATCAAGAAAACTATAATTTTACTTGAGCATGAAAATCCTGCTGAAATTATTTACTTGGCATTTCCAATCTAGGAAATGCTAATATATCTGGGAATAGGACTAGCACTTCCTGGTTCATTTTTGTTATTTAGGGATAAGCATGATTTGACCAAATTTTTCTGATTGATGAGTTTATCTGATGATTTGTAGCTTGTTAGCATGTGCTCAGACGTTTTTTGAAGTGTAGCTGGAAGTTGTAATGGCTTTAGAATTTGTGTAATTAGAGCCTGCCTCACTAAAAATACCTTTGTGAGCAAAAGAAAATTGTTTCCATTTTGACTTAGAGATCTTGTTGTGTAAAATACTGTTCTATATACTAGGGTTGTTAGGTAGAAGTTAAGAGGATCTTTTTGGTAGTGAAACACATTAAAAGTTTGACTTGTAAGAGTCTCCTTTTATACTTCAACATTTGATATCCACCCACTTCTTTTCGTGGGCAATTTATTCATTTTACTAACATCTTGGTTATATTGTATGAGTATATTTGTTACTGTTTCTTTAGCTAAAATCAATGAAACTGATACATTTGGTCCTGGAGATGATGATGAAATCCAGTTTGATGACATTGGAGATGATGATGAAGACATTGATGATGTAAGTAGCGTTTTTCACCTTGAGTTTTTCAACTTTTGTTGTGCTAGTCAAATTGTTTATGCTTTGAGAATTTTATCATCTTTTTCAGTATTTCTTCCTAAAAAGGTCAATATTTGCTTTGGCAATATGAATGCTAGGCATTGGAATCTCAACTTGTTTAAGTTAAGAGTGTCTAGAGAGATAGGTATTCAGAAATTTAGCAGACACTTATGAGAAATACAAGATTTTATCAAAGAAACAGGCCTTTTTTATTGAGATATAGTTGATGTGCAATATTATATAAGTTACAAGCGTACTGTAAGGTGATTCACAATTTTTTTAAAAAATATTTGTTTATTTTATTTATTTTGGCTATGCCAGGTCTTAGTTGTGGCCCAGGGAATCTTTAGTTGAGGCATGTGGGATTTCTTTTTTTTTTTAGTTGTGGCATGCATGTGGGATCTAGTTCCCCGACCAGGGCTCGAACCCGGACCCCCTGCATTCGGAGCACGGAATTTTACCACCGGACCACCATGGAAGTTCACAGTAGTGATTCACAATTTTTAAAGGTTATAGCTACTGTAATTGGCTGTATTCCCTGTTATACAAACGTGCCTTCTCTTAATTGAAACACTAGTATGTTAGAAGAATAATGTTGTTTGAACCAGTTTCATATGAAGTGTTGGAATTACAACATAACATTAAAAGCCCTGTTAAAGGGAATTCCCTGACGGTCCAGTGGTTAGAACTCGGTGCTTTTACTGTGGTGGCCCGGGTTCAATTCCTGGTCGGGGAAATAAGATCCCACAAGCTGTGCTGCGCGGCCACCAAAAAAAAAAGTGCCCTCTTAAAACTGAGGCCTTTTGCCAGTTATATTATTTTATCTGTTGGATATGCACTAGTGGCAAACTCTTGGTTTGGAGTTGGTGTGTTAATTTTGAGGAAAATGTGTTGTTTTTTCTCACAATAAAGCAGTAATGCTCACAAGAATAAGTGCCTCGTTGCCCTTCTGCTGTTAAAATATTTAAATGAAATTCAAACTTAGTTTCTGGCAATATAAATCTATTTAATAACTGGGGTGGTATTGTAAGTTACTCTTAAACCTGGGTTGGGCTCTTCTTTTTAAACCCTTTTAAATAAAAATGTAGTTCAGAAACACCTGTGTATATAAATCTAAAAATAATAGTACTAATGTTTGATTTTATTCAAAGATGAAATTTTAGTATACCTAGAGTAGTTGCTCCTGACCGGGATTGTTTGTGCAACAGAATTACCAGAGCTTTTCAAAACTACAAAGGCTGGGAATTCCCTGGCGGTCCAGTGGTTAGGGCTCTGCGCTTTTATTGCCAAGGGCCTGGGTTCGATCCCTGGTCAGGGAACTAAGATCCCACAAGCCACACGGCGTGGCCAAAAAAACCCAACCGAAAAGAAACAAAGGCTGGTCTCGGGCAAGTCTGAATTAAGTGATACCTACCACCGAGACTCTATAATTAACATTTCTGTACTTGGTTTATCACATATCTGTCTATACCTTTATTCATCCTTCAATCCATCTTACATTTTGATGCATCTCCAAACCATTTTAGAATACATGATGAATTAAAATTTGAGTACATATCTCCAGTGTGTATTTGCATTTATGAATTTTTAAATATACAGTACTGTATTTCAGAGCATACCCTAAAATAGAAAAATGAAAAGGGATAAGAAGTAAATCCATCATTCTATTTTTTTTTAACATCTTTATAGGAATATAATTGCTTTACAATGGTCTGTTAGTTTCTGCTGTATAACAAAGTGAATCAGCTGTACATGTACATACATCCCCTTATCTCCTCCCTCTTGTGTCTCCCTCCCACCCTCCCTATCCCACCCCTCTAGGTGGTCACAAAGCACCGAGCTGATCTCCCTGTGCTATGTGGCTGCTTCCTACTAGCTCTCGATTTTACATTTGGTAGTGTATATATGTCCATGCCACTCTCTCACTTTGTCCCAGCTTACCCTTCCCCCTCCCCGTGTCCTCAAGTCCATTCTCTACGTCTGCGTCTTTATTCCTGTCCTGCCGCTAGGTTCTTCAGAACCATATCGTTCTATTTTTTATGTTATCTCCCTTTGGAAACCCCTGAGCCAGAGGATTCTTGTGACTAAGCTGTTAATGACATTTGGACAGTAGATTTATCGATGATATTCTGTGACAAGAACCTGAGATGGAGTTTGGCACAGAATAAGGGGTGATCCCAACATTTTGACAGCTTAGCTGGGGTAGAAGACCTTTTTTAGGAAATAAAGAACCCAGTTAGAGTACCTACCTCAATATGAAGCCACATACACAGAGGTGATAGGGTGAGGATCTAGATGGGGTTAAGCTTTTCTAAGAAAAGTATTTCTCAGTTTGTGCCAATGCTTCTTCAGAACTGAGGCTGGCAGTAAGGGATAGTAAAGATAGTAGTTATTAAAGGAATTGGAGTTATCTTGGACATTTCGTAAGGGTTGCTTTATCACCTGAGAACCCTACTTCTTCCCTAAGGTGTTTCTCCAAATGGTTTATATGTGTTCTAGCCTTCACTCCTATAACCAGGTTGACTGGGAGGAGAATTTGGTATCTCACTTTTCCGTTTCTCAAGGAAGTAACACTCCCTGTGTCTGCCCTTTAGCCCAAAATAAATTTCTAATCAGTAGCACAAAAGGAAGGAGATACTAAACTTTATTGAGAATATTCTGCATAACGTATAACATTCTGAAGGAAGTTGTAAAGATTCAATGACAGCAGACCAGAATTGAGAAAAACCTAGTGTTCAGAATTTCCTCTTCAAACTGGATTTGCTTCCCAGATAGCCTAAGGGGGTGCATGTGTCCCTTACATGTGGTGGACTGTTGGAATATAAAAATTCTTCTTTTGGTTGATCTGATGTTCTTTTTCCTTCCAGATCTAAGTCGAACTCAACCTTTCACATTCCACTTTCTTTGAGGATTATTCAACAATTTGGATTTTGGCTGTGACCCATTAAAGAAGATTAAAATTTCATTAGCATGAGTGCAATTTGTTCAAGCAGACTGATTTGTTTCTAAGGTATTTCTTTAAAAACTGATAATGCTGAATTCTTTTAAATGAAATGTTAAACCCACTTTGTTCTTTTGATGTGACGGAGCTTGTGGGTAAAAGACCACATCTGCTCTTCTAAAAGAGAAAAAAATGCGTTACTGCCTTTCCCACTTTGACCACTTCCAGTAAGTAAATGGATGTTTTGAATTTGCCGTACACGCATTATGAATTATAATTAAGCCCTAGTTTTGACTAGCCTGTTTACTGTACAGTGAATTTTTGTATATTCCAGTTACTTAGGTGAATGTTCCCTTCAGATTTTGGTACAATTTAATGGAGGCAGAAATCTGCATTTGAAGTCAAAAATGATTGGTCTGTTTTTCATATTTAAGTAGCATGTGGCTATTTTTATACTAATTTTGATATTGTATACATTCTTTTCATGATCCTATTTTGCCACTATAAACATCAAGAAAAAAGGAGGTTTTTAGAACCTGAGTTTTAATAGCAATTTTGAATTTGTTAAGTTGGTAGTTGCAGAAATCAAACACTAGGTGGCACCCAGTTATCTTAACATTGGAGATACTGATATAGTTGTCAACTGTTTTTTTTTTTTTTTAACTTACTGTGCATAGGAAATTTTCCAAACAACAAAAGATTGTTTTGATCATATGCATGTATGTAGAATATTTTTGTAGAACAAAAAGATTATGTTCAAAGTGTCGTTTTATTTTCAGCAGTCATATACGTGTGAGCTACAATTTTGAGTACTTTATAAACACTTAAATTATGTGTAAATGAAAATTTAATTTCATAACAGTTTGTACAAATTAAGCCTTTGGGAAAGTATCCCTAAGCTGGGGAAAGAGGAGGCAATAACAACTGAATGAAAAGATGGTCTCCAATTTCTGAATGGAAGAACTACATACAGTGGAGAAATATAATAAAGACAGTATCATGCTGCAGAGTATATTATACCCTTACTTTGTGTTTAGGATGTATTTTATTGTGTGTACAGGTGTTTTTGCTTGTATTTTATTGGGAATTTAGATTTACCCTTTGTTAGTTATTCATTATCAACTCTAGTAAGATGAAATTAAGGGCAGGGCTAGTTAGACCTAACTAGCCACATTGAAGTGGTATGCAACTGTAAAAGAAATCCTTCGTGTAGCTTGTGAAACTTTTATTCTACTGGTCTCCAGAGAACTCTTCAGTGTTGAAAAGTGATACACAGAGGATTAAACCTTCACATGGCTTCAGAAAATAAGCACATCTTTTTTTTTTTTAATAAGCACATCTTTGATCCCATGCTTAGTATAATTCCCTTGCCTAAGTATGCAAACTCTGGAATAAAAATCTGAGGTACTATAAAACATTAAATCAAAAAACAGAAACTGAGAGTGGACAATTGCAGTTGGTGTTTCTTACTCTGTGGAGTCCCTGAACACTTAACTTAGGTGGAATGCATCTGAGACCATGGGCTGGTTTTTAGTACTCGTAAGGAACCAGCCTTGAAGAATTGACTTAGTGATCATCTTCGTCGGTATTCTAAACCTCCTAAGATATTTAGGCTTCTGTACATAAAAGTGTTTTGGTAAATTTGTGGTATATGTAGATCTTTCCTCCACATTGTTTTACCAAGAATGTTTTGACTCTGCATCTGTGCTACAGTTCATGGTAGGGGTGGTGCAACTCAAACATTAGTTTTTCTACTTAACCTCCTCTAACAATATGGTTTGTCTAAAGATTCTTACTGACCCCAATTCACGTGTTTGCAGGTGACATTTTTTTTTCTTGCCTCGGTAGTAACAGCCCAATCTAGTGCTGTTGTACCCTAGAAAATCTCAAATCATAATGATTAAAATATTTGGGGTAAACTTGTAGTTCATATGCAACACTACTTGGAGGAATTATTTTACTAACTTGTCTTTAATGTGGAAATTAGTTTCATTGATTTGATTATATTTCAAATGAGGAATGGAAGTGGTCCTCAGGAAAAAAAACCTTTTTTGTTGTTATACTGTTTGAGTCCTATAATACAATGCTATAAAGTATGCCCTGAAAGAAAATAAAGTCTTTGAAATCCAAGAATAATGATTCTTACTGCTAAGAGACTGTAATAGTTATTACTAATGAGTTTGATAGGCATGCATTTTTCATGCAGTGTTTATTCCACCTCCAATTAGAGTATATAAATAAGTTGTATTACTAAGGTGGCTAAATAACCAAACCAGGTGTTTGTGTAAAAAAAAGACTTGCCAAGATTTAATTGTTTGACTGTTGAATCTTTCTTGAAAATCCAGCCTTTCAGAGACCACCTCTTAAGGAGCCTGTAAACTATGCATGATGAAAATTCTTGTATTCTATTAAGGAGTGGCCATTGGTTTACTCACCACATCTGTGGAATCATGGCTATAAATATAGTTGCTTACAGAACTCCTGGTGACTTGTAGTTTAACTTAATCTCATCTATCTTGTGTAAATATTTAATTATAGGACATTGCATAACATCTTGAATAGATACAAACTGCTGTCAGTATTGACTTCAGAGCAAGTGAGTAATCTAATAGGTAAAAGCATGTTTCAAATAAAATACTAGCTGGATTTATACTTCATTTGTATTGTGTACAGATTTAACAACATCCAGTATTAACTGTGGCTTGACAGTGAAATGAAAGTAAGTTCTTTATGTTACCTGTCATAAAGATTTAAAAGATTTGTATTGGTGTGAGATGTTTAGATCTCTGTCCTGCTTAGTAAGGGGAAGTTTCATTTATACAGCTTTTACGTACCACTTTGTGTTTTTTATTTACCTTCAGCTACCATCCTTGCTTTTTTCTTCCTGTTTTAGCAAAGAACAAAATCTGAATTAAGTCTTACTTTAAGTGTGATAAGACACTAGCCTCTCAGGTATGGAGTGAACTGAAGAATTCGGAGGGTGTGTTGGACTGTGTCTTCTCTTCCCTCCACAGCCGCCTAGTGCTTAGGAGGCACGTGGTAGAGAGTGAAGAACATGGGCTCTGGGGTCAGGCAGCCTGTGCCGCAGCCCCCGCTCTGCCCTTTACCTGCAGGTGACCACGGGCACCTTCTCCAGCTTGTCTGAGCTTCAGGCTCCTCACCTGTAAGATGGAGATGATGAGAAGAGTACCTGCAGAATCACAGAATTGTTAGGAGGATTAATAATGTGTGTTCGTATGTGTGGTCCACTTAGAGCAGTGTCCACCGCTATTCATTTGATATCCAGGACTGTGTAAGATAGAATATGCACGTCTCTTTTATTCTCTATTTACCATTTCTTTTACTTGCAGTCTTTGGTTCCTATAATGAAAGAAGTGTGTAGAATATATATTTGTATATTCATGTTGACACAATATTTAAAATAATTGCTACCACCCTCATTTAATTCAGCATAAGACTAACAGATGGAAGTCTCTAAATTGCTTAAAGAAAGGTATTTTGCAAAGTACCAACTTGCTCTATATTTCTTTAGAGAAAGCTTATAATTAGTAATATTGATAGCTCTGGTCATCTTTCATTCTTAAGTCTTTAATGAATCCTTTTACAATAGATTCATGACAGCTAATTGGTACTGATTTGGAGGTTTCCTTTCCCATCATTTGGAATTATGTAAAGAAATCAGATGCAAAGTATTGCAATTAGAAATAAAATATGAAATAACTTTCAACAGTGTATGCAGTTGATTCTTTTCAAACTTTATGACATTTTTAACTAAACTTTTATTCATGATCATTCTTTTCTGAAAATTTTGATGTATGAGGGAAATGTATACATAATCTGTTTTTTATTTTGGTGTTTTTGGTTGTTTGATTTGAATGAATCCGTTTGGTCAGACTCCAGATACAGGGTTGCATTTTCTGGACAAGTGAATTTGTTACAAACCTGTGCTGAAGACATTTTCTAATGGTAAATCAGTTGTCCAGAATGATCTCAAATTTCCAGAATTCCATTCACTGGACCTTATTTTATACTGTGCAAAGACGTAGGTGAAGTAGATATTTATCCTCTGGTCAACTTGCTCACTTTTTTTTTTTTTTTTTTTTTTTTTTAACTTGCTCACTTTTAAAAAGCCAGTCTTTTCTGTTCCAATCCAGGCTTTGTTCGGTTCACAACCTGATAATGGCAGATCAAAAAGTGGGGACAAAACCTGAGTAAAGTCTCATTGCTGATTTGATCCACTGGACTGTCAGGTATAGAATTAGTTGGATTTTTGCACATTTGATAAAGTTCAACGCATATTTATGCTTTTAAATATCTCTTGGAAATCTAAGAATAATCGGGATTTTCCTAACTTGATAGTTTATCTACCAAAAGCAAACATAGAAACTCACAATTTCTTTTAAAAAGCGAATTTTACTTAATGTCCCTGACAAGCAGTAAAATGATTAATCTTATTAAATCCAACCCTTGAGTGCACATCTTTTTAATAGTTCGTGTGACAAGGTTAAAACGTGCTCCATTAAACACATCTGCGTGCTGTGAAGTACCATAGTCGCCTCACGGAAAAACATTCGTGCAATTATTGAGTTGCAAACTGAACTGGCCATCGTTTTTCATGGAATACCATTTTTACTTGAAAGAACAACAGACAAACTGGTTATTCAAACTTGGGTTTGTGGTCAGGTTATTTTCTCAAAATAACCCTGTCACTTCAAGGAAAACAACTGACAGCATTTGTTGGAGGTGATAAGATTTCAGCTTTCAAGTGAAAAATTAAGAGTTTGGGGAAACTGATGTTGCCACCATTAGCTTGACGGCTTCGCAGTGAAGAGATCAGAGGTGGTAATAATGAATGTGACTTTTTAATACTGTAGAATGAAGTGTGTTGACATTTGGAAGATCGTAGCGGAGTCAAGCAGTATTTTCTAAATGATGAGTGGATTTTAACGTACTAGTATGAAAAGATCACTGATTCAGTATTAGATTCCACAATGCAACTAACTTTAAGAAGTTACCATTTGTCAGGATTGGGTATAGTGTCAGGAGCATACACGGTTTACCTGAAAAGCCATTAAAATAGTTCTCCCTTTTCCAACTACATAGTGGCCAGATTTTCTTTGTGTGTTTTAACCAAAACATTGTAACACACTGAATACAAAAGCAGATATGCAACTCAATTTTACTTTTGAAAAAAATAATTAATTAACTATTTATTTATTTGGCTGCCTCGGGTCTTAGTTGCAGCACGCGGGATCTTTGTTGCAGGATGCGGGCTTCTCTAGTTGCAGTGCGCGGGCTTAGTTGCCCCGCAGCATGTGGAATCTTAGTTCCCTGACTAGGGATCGAACCCGAGTCCCTTGCATTGTAAGGCGGATTCTTAACCACTGGACCACCAGGGAAGTCCCGAGACTCAATTTTCAATTAAGCCAGACAGTAAAGAGATTTGCAAAAATGTGAAACAATGCCAGTCTTCTCAAATTGGGAGGGGGTTGTTACTTTAAATTAAAAGTATGTTATTTAGGCTTACTGTTAAGGTAACAAATCTTTTAAAAAATGTCTAGCACATCAATACTCCCACAAGTGAACTTGTCATTTCAAGGAAAACTGAGTGTTTGTTGCAATATTACACATGCGCTTTCATGTAAAAATTGAGTTTTGGAAAACTAAACATTCACCACCATTAGCAGATTACAGAAGTTCTTTGGGAGTCTCAATTTTAGGTGTAAAATAGGAGTTGGTGAACTTTTACTAAAGGACCAGATAGTAAATATTTTAAGCTTTGTAGGCCATATGATCTCTGTTACAGCTCTTCAGTTCTGCCAGTGTTGCACAAAAGCCTGAGACAACACGTAAACAAATGAGTGTGGCTGTATTGCAGGAAAACTTCATTAACAGAAGTAGGTGGTGGGCTACATTTGGCCCACAGGCCTTAGATTACCAACACCTGCTGTAAAGGGGCTCTGAGGCAAAAAATTTGGGAATTGCTACGCTAGACTTAACAACTAGATGGTATAACAGATTTTAAGGTGTTCAGGGAATTCTCTGGGGATCCAGTGGTTAGGACTCCGTGTTTCCACTGTAGGGGGCACGGGTTCGAGGGAACAAAGATCCTGCATGCTGCGCGGTGAGGCTAAAAAAAAAAAAAAAATGTCGTTCAACTCTAATTAGATTTTTAGGAAGTTAGCCTAATGGCAAAAGCCCAGCAAACTAATGTCATTTTGTTAAACAGGTGGCTTAAATAGAAAGACACTGTTCATAGATGGTATGATGTCATAAAAATGCCAGTTCTGATTACTATTCCAACAGGATTTGAGGGGGATAGAAAAATTGATTCTAGAACAAGTTCATATGGAAATTATGAATTTCTAAGGCAATTTTAAAAGCAGAGCAAAGAACTCTTCATCAGATACTGTCACACCATAATCCATAGTAATAAATAATAGATGCAGTAACAGACAAAAAGATCAGAATAAAGTGCTCAGAATCAAGCCCATGTACATATGGGATCTGATATATCATAAAAGTGGTTTCAAAATCACTGGGGAAAGGACAGAGTACTTAAAAGTTGGTGCTGGACAAACCTACATTTTACAGAGAAAAGTAAGTATGGGTCTCTGTCACACCATATACAGAAAATAAATTGCTTTAAAGGTAAATCTGTAAACTAATGAGGAAAATGTAGACTATATTGTGAGTAGGGAAGTATATAATTAAGACCTATGGCCCTCGTTAATTCCTTCTTCTAACTGCAAGTTTGAGTTGATCTCTTTCCCCCTTGAGGTTCATCTCCACTGGAGTTGAGGGACTACAATAAACATCCTACAATTTGACCTTTTACATCTGTATCCAGAACAAAACCAAGACCTCTTAAAGCACAAACCATAAGCATAAGGTGAAAATTGATAGGTTTTATTTTATTTTGTAACCATGGGAAAGATTGAATCAAGAACTATCAATGGATGTTAAACCTTAGGAAGAAGTTTTGGCAAGGAGCAGAATATTTGCTTGGCCTTAAAGTGGCTCCCCACAGATTGCCGATTAGTTGCAAGAGAAAAATAGTACCTCTATACTGGAGAAACTGGCAGCCAATTAGGTAAAATTTTTGTATCCATGTTATATTTACTGAAGTTGATAACTAGTGTGGGTGTGTAAGACAATATCCTTAGGGGGCTTCCCTGGTGGCTCAGTGGTTAAGAATCCACCTGTCAATGCAGGGGACATGGGTTCGAGCCCTGGTCCTGGAAGATCCCACATGCTGCGGAGCAACTAAGCCCGTGCGCCACAACTACTGAGCCTGCGCTCTAGGGCCCGTGCACCACAACTACTGAAGCCCGTGCGCCTAGAGCCCGTGCTCCGCAACAAGAGAAGGCACCCCAATGAGAAGCCCGAGCACCGCAACGAAGAGTAGCCCCTGCTTGCCGCAACTGGAGAAAGCTCGCGCGCAGCAACGAAGACCCAACGCAGCCAAAAATAAATTTTAAACGACAATATCCTTAGGAAATACACCCTGAAGTATTTAAGGGGAAAGGGCCGTGTATATGTATGCAACTTGCTAGCAAAACAACCAAGGATAAAAAAAAAAAAGAGATATAGCTAGGATTACAAATGATAAATGGGGTAAAATGTTAATGATAGGTGAGTTTGAGTAAAGGGCGTGTGACTGTTCTTTGTAAATTCTTATTTGTGCAACTTTTCTGTAAGTTTGTGGTTATTTCCGTGTAAGAAGCTTTTCTAAATGGATTGATTTTGGCATAAAAATTAACGTTTTGCTGATCTTAGAAAAGATTAGTTGACGAGCGTGAAATATTTAAGCCCACAAGGATTATCTAGAATACAAAAAACCTGGAAATCAACAAGAGAAAGACAAGTAGCCCGATAGAAAGACAAGGATTGAACAGGTAATTTACAGAAGAGCAAACCAGAATAAATGGTTAATCTCTTTCTTTCTTTTGATGTGGACCATTTTTAAAGTCTTTACTGAATTTGTTACAGTATTGCTTCTGTTTTATGTTTTTGGTTTTTTGGCCTCCAGGCATGTGGGATCTTAGCTCGCACAGCCCCTGCATTGGAAGGCAAAGTCCCGGGACCATGACTGCCAGGGAAGTCCCAGTTAATCTATTTCTGATAGATTTGTATACAGTTGCAATGGATACATGTTGAAAACAATTCCAAGCAAGGAAAACAGAATGATAGCTGGTGTGCCTTATCATTTATATAAATTTAAACCACGCATATCTTCACTATATGTTTGAAAGTAGAACTGCAAAAATATATTAAACAGGAGGTGTGTATGACTGAAGAGAGCAATGCGAGTGGGAATAGAAAATAAACAGAAAAAATAGAATCCAAAGAGAAAAAAATAGAATCAAACTAGACAGGGGTGTTCTGACAAGTCAGCAAGCCTTGAGCTCAGGAGGTGGATGAGTTATAAGCTCGTACCCAAGGTGTGTAAGACTAAAAGAAGAAAAAAAGAAAAAGTGAAAACAGCTCCCAAGCCCTAATTAACTTGTCTCAATCTTATTGAGTTGGAAGCAGTTTTCATTACAAACAAGGGGCCAGCCCCAACTTGCCCGCTTTTCTGCTCATTTGTGTCTAAACTCGCCTTCTGGCTTTCTCACCATAGCTGCGCCCTACTCCTTCCTAGCACACCTTTGGGAGTGTCATGAACACGTTCATCACATTTTTGTGCCGACAAAGGTACTCTTCCCAAGCTTTTCACTAAGAATCTGGTTGTGGGTTACTGAGGGTTTCAACTTGTTGGGTTTTTTTTTATTGTATAATTTACACACCATAAAGTTCACCCGTTTAAAATGTACGGTGGCTTTTAGTGTACTTATAGAGTCAACCATCACTATAATGTAATTCTAGAATGTTATCATCACCCTCCCAAAAGAAACCTTGTACCCTGATTCAGCTCTATTTGGCTTTTTAACCTTTAACCTTATCATCACCCTCCCAAAAGAAACCTTGTACCCTGATTCAGCTCTAGTCGGCTTTTTAATCTTGCATTTCTTTCTCCCCCAGGGGTGGAAGTTAAAACCCGGGGGCTGGTCACTGCCCAGCAGAGAACCGTGCAGCCTGGGGCTCCCCTGGGGTGGGTTATCACTCGGCAGGCTATATCTGGGTAAACACCTGGAGGCTTGAGCTGGCTCTGCGTAGATGTCTTTTTCAATATGTATATTTTTGAAAAGAAGTTAAATGCTTCTGGCAGGGGTAAAAGGACATCCAGGGGAAACACACCTCCACAGGCCCCCACACCCTGTCCAGACGCCTACTCCCAAGGCTACACGTTCAGTGCATTCTCATTTGTCTTCCAAGAGATGTTCTCGCAGAGATTTCTCTAGTGCATTGTTTGCACACCAGGAAGGAAGAAGCCATTGAGTAGCGCTCGGGTGGAATCGGCCTGGGAGTGGGGGCATGGTTGGAAGGCCGACTGCGTGCCCCTCCTCTTCCTTGAAGGTCCACCAGTCTGGCTTCCTGGAGCCCGTCGCTGCGGTGAGGGAAGACCTAGCGCCTGCCACCCGTGCACCTCTGTGCTTGGAGGGAGGCATCTGCACACGTGGCACTGGCCCAAGCGGCGCCTGCCCGAGGCCCTAATAGGACCTGTTTCCAGAGCTGCAGCTCTACGTATGTGGATGCCTAGTGTGTGTGAACTTCTGCGAGCCGTGTGAGAACATGTGCGTGCTGGGTGGGCAGGTGTGTACACATGGTGTGTGCGCGCTGTGTTCACACTGCGTGAGGATGTGTGTGCACCCTGTGTGAGAAACTACATCCCATGTATATAATGCTGAGTGTATGCACTGTGTGGGGACGTGTGATTACACCGGTGTGTGCACGCAGTGTGTGCATGCTGCGTGTTAGCATGGTATGAGGAACCGTGTGCATGCCGTGTGTGCGTGCGCGCTGTGAGGACTGGTGTGCACATCGAACGTGCACGCGGTGTGTGGGAGCGCTGTGAGAACTAGTGCTAACATTGCACGTGCACGCCGTGTACTCGTGCTGTCTGAGGGCTGGTGTGCATATTGCCAAGTGCACGAGGTAGGCGCCTGCTGCTTGAGAACCCGTGTGCACCTCGCGTGTGCACGCGGTGCTCGTGCGCGGCTTGAGAACCGGTGCGCACATCGCACGTGCACGCCGTGGGGGGGACGCGTGCGCGTGCGGACGCGCGCGGGTCCGATACGGCGCGGCGGCAGGGGCAGTGCGCCTGTGCGGCCCCGGCATCCCGATGGAGCACGGCGTCGACTGCGGGGCGGCAGCCGGGACGGAGGGGGCTACGCGGGCCGCCCCGCTCCCCGGGAAGATGGCCGAACCGGGCGCGGTGCGGACCTCGCCGCCCAACCACCGGCCTTCAGGTAGGGCTCCCGGGATGCGGCGGGTTCGTGGGAGCCTCAGGCCCCCGGGCGGGGCGGGGCGGGCCGCAAGAGGCCGAGGTTCTGGAGCGCGAGGCCGTGGGGGGCGGGGCGCGGAACTGAGCTAATGTCCTTTCCTCGGCCCGGGGTCGCCTGAGCGCGGGATCCCGGAGCCGGCGCCCCTCACGGTGCCGGTGGCAGGGTACCCTCTCGAGTGGCCTGAGTGAGTGGGTGGGATTGGGGGTGGCTTAGGGTGGGTGGCAGGTGTGTTTGGGGTGCGGGAACCGGGACCACGCTTGATGCCCCAAGGGCCCGAGGGGCTGGCCCCGCATCGCGGAGCAGCAGGCATGGGGGGCACTGGGGCCGACCGAGCGGGCGCGGGGGGTGGCCGGGGCCTGCGCGCCTGCCCAATCTGCGTCTCGGGCGTCGCGCGCGAGGGGCAGCCCAGCTTCGTGCTTCGCGGCGTCCCCCGGGGGCAGAACCGGCGCGTCACCCACTGGCAGGGGTGGCCAGCTGCGAGTCCCGGGCCGGGTTCCCCTGCCGCCCGCTTGCGCTCCCGGCGGCCGCGGGTGCGCTGCCCAGGGGTCTGGCGGGGTCGCGGCTGCCTCGCGTGGCAGCGCGGCGGATGATTCCCCCGGCCCTAGAGGCTGCAGCTGCTGGGAGCTAAGGAGGGACGGTCCCCGGATTGGCTGCCTGGAAACGAGCGAAGCAGGGAGAGGTTTTGAGGACATTTGGCAGAATTTTAGATAAGCTGGTCTCGCATCTTCTAACGTTCTGTAAAGTGGTTGCAGGTAGCGCGGGTGTGTAAGCAACTTGGAAACCGATTTCATGTTTTTCCTGGCAACACCTTTTTTTTTTTCTTTTTTTTTTTAAGTTAGTGTGAGCTATTTTTAAGGCGTGTTTTACCGCAGTATAACGTGCATCCCACAAAAGCGCACAGATCTTAAGTATAGGATTTGGAGAATTATCGCATAGTGAAGATCTGCGTGCTTTATGTAAGGTGTACCAAGGAAGGGAAGGAAATCAAGGGCAGTGTTCTTTAATCACTTAAAACATGGTTTTCATGGGGGAGGGGTATGTTCTGATTGGGCCTTCATTTGCATCATTTCGAGAAGGAGGAGGTGGCTTAAATCTTTCCCAGTTTGCGTTTTTCATCACGCATTTGTTTTGAAGGCAGAATTTAACAAATATCACAGGATAGTGATATAAATACTAAAAAGATGTACTTCTGTTTTCGTCCTTTTTGTTTGGGAAACTCGGCTGCATGTGCTAGGGAGAAACCCAAAACCCACCCATCCATCAGAACCAGCCTTGGGGGAGGGGGACCTAGTAGAATATAAAACATTGGAAAAGGGAGGTTGTTAAAGTTCACATTTTTATGTGGTCGAGAGTTTAAACAATTAGGTCGTTTCGATGTTTTAGAGGCACGGTGGAGCTGTATGGTTGAGCCTGAAATATCTGTGATATTTTAATTTATTTGAAGGCACTTAATAAGGGGACATCCTTATTAAGTTCTAGTTGGAAACTTTATTGTAGAAAAATAGCTTAAAGCTCTTTTCCTTCATTTGAAATTAGAAATATGGAAAGACATGTTGTGTGCAGGTTTAAAATATTTCAGGGAGTTCCCTGGTGGTCCAGTGGTTAAGACTCCGTGCTTCCACTGTAGGGGGCATGGGTTCAATCCCTGGTCCGGGAACTAAGATTCCACAAACCACGCGATGGGGTCAAAATATATATATATATATATTTCATAAACTTCTATGTGCATAAGGGTTGATGTGGAAAAATTGGAGTGTTCAATTTAGGTGCCAGGTAGTACCATGGTTTGTTCTTTCAAAGCGGGTTTTGTGAGGCTAGGTACTTAGAAAAATAATGTCATCCTCAGAGAAGTCTTGATTATTGAGTTTTTTAAATATTTATTTATTTATTTATTTATTTATTTATTTACTTTTGTCTGCGTTGGGTCTTCGTTGCTGCGCGCGGGCTTTCTCTAGTTGTGGAGAGCGGGGGCTACTCTTTGTTGAGGTGCGCGGGCTTCCCATTGCAGTGGCTTCTCTTGTTGCAGAGCGCCGGCTCTATCTAGGCGCACAGGCTTCAGTGGTTGTGGCTCGTGGGCTCTAGAGCGCAGGCTCAGTAGTTGTGGCGCACGGGCTTAGTTGCTCCGCGGCCTGTGGGATCTTCCCGGACCAGGGCTCGAACCTGTGTCCCCTGCATCGGCAGGCGGATTCTTAACCTCTGCGCCACCAGGGAAGCCCTTTGAGGTTTTATTATAATACACCTTGGTACTGATTACTCTTGGCTGCCCAAGGCCTTATCATTTGGGACCCATTCTTGATGAGAGTGAACCTGCATTTCTTGAGAGTCAACCATTGATCCTAAGCTTGTGCTGAGTGCTGTGAGGGGCAGAAAAGACAAAGAGGCCTGAGATGTTTAGGCTCTCGGACAATTTCACGGCAGCACAGCTGGGCGATATGGGCCGGCAAGTGGTTTTCCTGGGAGCTGTTGTAGAAGGTCGCAGGGGAATACCTCTCTGGTTGTTTCCTCTAGCAACAGGTTCTTCCAATACTGAAATCCTGTGCATTTTTCCCCATTACCCACCAGTGATGCTTTCTTTCTTTCCTTTAAATTACTCCCAGGAGAGAAATTACCAGATGTGCTGTTCTCTTTAGTGCTTGTGTTATATCACAGTATAAGGAATGAGGAGCAAGCAGAGTCACCAGATCACCGCTGTCAGACTGCCTCGGTGTTACACAGGTCCTGGGCGCCGCTCAGTCTGAAATGCCCCCTTCTCCCCTTTTCCCTTCGGGCATTCACTTCCTCTAGGCTTCTCTCAGCCTGAATTAAGGAACTCGTCTTGCCTGTGCCTGCAGCACCTGCAGGAAAGCACTCTTCTTATTCTGCCCGTGTGACGACATTAACCTTCCAGTTCCTCTCGGCAGATGTTCATTGGGTGCCCACTGTGAGCAGGGCCCTGTGCTGGTGGCTCCTGCTGTCATTGGAGCTCGGGCGATCGAGATCCACACTGCCTGGGTGTGAATGCCGCCTCTCCCCTTCCTGATGTCTCACCTCGGGGAGACATCGCTGAGCTTTAGTTTTCTCACCTTTAAAATGGGCTTAAGAACACCGTGGGGGGGCGGGACAGAAACACTGCCTTGAAGAGGAAGGAATTGATATCTGTAAAGCAGTGCTTGACACACAGTAAACGCTGAAGCTGGTTAGCCATTGTCCCTTCTGTTAGATGATTGGCTTGAGGGCAAGGCCTGGTGCAGAGGGTGACTGGGTGGTCATCCTACTCCTCCGCAGAGTTTTTGCACAGAGTAGGTGTGCAACTGATGTTTGACAATTGCATTATGCTGGGAGCAGATCCCCTGGGTTGAGTAAATACTCGTGAGTTGGATTAAAGAAGCGTGTCGGTGGAGGAGTTTGAGATAGTGGAATTACAAAGCATGTTTCCTGAGGCTTGTTGAACTTTCCAGTGCTTTCTGCAGGTAAATACTGTTTACTGAGTTCAATCCATTTGCCCATGGTTCCCTGGTAAGGAGGGAATTGCTTTGAGGTGAGACGAGGTTCCCTGCTGTCCTTCCATCTGCCTGTCTTCCAACCCCCGTCCTGGATCAGAAGAATGGAGGGGTGCAGACCGGAAGTTCAGGAGAGCCTCTCCCCAGGGGCCACAGTAGGGAAAAGGAAAGGCTGAGAGTAGGGCCCCAAGAAATCAGAGTTCTTCATCCTTTCTCAAAGTTGCATTTAAAACCATTCTTTTTTTTTTTTTTTTTTTTTTTTTGTGCTGCACTGCACGGCTTGTGGGATCTTAGTTCCCCGACCAGGGACTGAACCCGGGCCCTCAGCAATGAAAGCGCGGAGTCCTAACCACTGGACCGCCAGGGAACTCCCTAAAACCATTACTGACCACTCTCATCCTAAAGCTGTTTGGACCAAGAGGAGCAAATTGAGCTTGTGTGTGTGTCCTAACATTGCAAGTCCCTTCGGCAGTGAGAAGGGCCAAGGTCAGGAGAGAAAGAAACAAAGTTGTATTTGGTCTGGGGCTTCTGGCTTTGTGGAATTATGGCACTGAAGGACTCTGACTTGGCAGGACCTTCAGGGCAAATTCCTGGAAGTCTGACCATCAACTGTTTCTTTTCTGATGTACTGACCCTAGTGACCCAACTGGTCAAAGTCTGTCAATTCTATCTCTATCCCTTCTCCCTCTCCACAATTAAAGGATGTTTTCCTCTCATTCAGATGCCCCATCTTCTGCCATCGTTCACTTTTTGAAAGAACATCTTGCCTTCTGCAGTAGTTATACTGATTGACTTATAACACAGTAGGATTTGCAGGGTTGATTTGGGCAGACGAGAGATGTCGTTTTCTGGGGGATGCTGGTCAGTAGTCTAGTGGGCTTTGTTGGGAGGGTTTAACAAGGTAGAACTCGTAATGGCTCAGCAGAGTAAGTGCTCACAGGGCAGGTAGTATGATGACGCTTATGATGGTATTGCCCGGTTTCGGGGGGTGGGGGAGGGACGGTAGGCATGCTGAGCTGACTCTGGCAGCAGTTTGATAATTTGAAAACTTTCCATGGCCCTGCCCTCTAGCCTCTTTTGAACGAATTACACCAGAAGAAGGAAGAGGCAGTGGTCCAGGGTGGCTGCCCTTGGGGCGCCGTGGCCCAGGAGGGATTGCTCACCGCCCAGCTCATGGCTGAGGTGACCACCTCCCAATGAGGAGCCTGCCGGCTCAGCACCTGAGGCTCCGGGGCAGGCTGGGCCTCGGGTTCCCCTTCATCCGCCTCTGAGGTCTGTCTGAATGTAGGCCTTGGTCTGCTTCTCTCTTGGGAAGCGGTAGCTTTCCTCTTGCCTAAGAAGTTTTCCTCTTTTTAAGAACCTTGTCATGAGTGGAGTTCAGGGTGTGATTTAAGCAAAAGGAAAACAGGTATGAGTGAGGCGCACCCCTACAAAGTGTTTGAGGGAACAGCAGTCACGCCAAGTGCCCATGATCCGTTGGAACGGCAGCGTCTGTCCCCAGGGTACATAGCTCCTGGCTGGCTCTGGGTTCATTCACTGTCTGAAAATAACCGCTTTTCCCCTCCATGCCAAATAAGCTGCCGACTTATAGCCCCCAGACAACCCTATGGAACGTTTCTTGCTCCTTTGCCATCTCGGCCTCTTCATTTTTACCCTCCCCTTGCCTATTTATGTAATAATAGCTTTATTGAGACAACATTCACATACCATACATTTCACCCATTTAAAATGCCCAATTCAGTGGTTGTCAGTATATTCACAGAATTGTACAGCTATCACCACAATCAGTTTTAGAACATTTTCGTCACCCCGCAGAGAAACCCCATAACCATTAGCTGTCATTCCCCATTCCCCCTCACCCGTCATCCACTCCCCGGGTCCTGGCAGCCACCCATCTACACTGTCTCCATGGAGACCTCTAGGCTTCAGCCCTTGATGTGCGCGCATATTGTGGTTGCCGGGAAGTTCTCGGGTGGCTCTCCATGCATCAGGGATTTAGAAGCCGTCGATCTGCACGCTGCGTCCTTCAGTCCCAGTACTTGCTTTCACCGCAAAGCCTTGTCTTTTCACCTCCTGGCCATTCCTCTGCTCAGGGCCTGCAGGGCACTGAGAAGCTGAATGGAACCTCCCAAGTAGTCTGCAGTCGTACATTGCCCATGTGTTCATTTTAGCTCCTCAAATAGTCACAGCTGCTAATTGTTGAGCACTTATGTCCCAAGCACCATTATAAGCACTTGTCATACGTTATTTACTTTATTCCTCATAGCCATCCTTTATACTGTTTTTATTCTCATTTTAGAGATCTGTAATTTTCTATTCCTGTGTAGCAAAACACTCCAAACTTACTATTTCTCACCATTCAGGGGGTTGGTTGGACTCAGTTGAGTGGTTCTCCTGCTGCGTGTGCTGTCAGCTGGGGTTGAAATGTTCAAGTGGGGTTGAAATGTTCAAGATGGCCTCTCATGGTCCGGGTGTCTCAAATTACACAAGGAGTCTGTCCTGGCCTTCCTCACAGTGTGGCAGCTGTTCCTCAAGAGCCAGGAAGTACAAGTTGCCAGTTCTCTTATGGCCCAGACTTGGAAGTCCCAGAATGTCCCTTCTGCTGCATTTGGTGGTCAAAGCAAGTCACAAAGCCAGCCCAGATTCAAGGGGAGGGGAAATAGACTCCACCTCTCGAGGTGAGGCATGGTAAGCGCCTACTGGGAGAGGAGGAATCTCCCTTTTTGGAGATTCTCTACTGTAACAGGTAAGTACATTGACCTTAAGAGAAGTCAAGTAAGGGAATTCCCTGACTCAGCCGTTTCACTGCCAGGGCCCAGGTTCGATCCCTGGTCAGGAAACTAAGATCCTGCATGCCGTGTGGCACGGCAAAAAAAAAAAAAAAAAAAGAGAGAGAGAGAGAGGTTCAATAAGTTGGTCAAGGTCACACAGTAAGTGGCAAGCCAGGACTCACACCCAAACACTCAGTGTTTGACTCTAGAGTTAAGTATTTTTAATCTCCATGCCTCTGTGCCATTCCAGATAGATTATAACAAATTCCTTTTGCACATGGGTCATGCCTCCTGCATTTTTTGTACCCCTCTCAAGATCTAGCTCAGTACTATTGATACACATTTTATAAGGATTTTGTGTGCCTTTTTTTTTATAGTACACAGTTGTTTTTCTCTACAGAGGTGATGAGGACCTTCATTTCTTAGAATTACAGCAAAAGTTTTATCAACAAAAATGCTTAGAGGAAGAGAAGTTTCATTTAACAGAATTTCTTGTTTGCCAGGAATTAAGCCCCCATCCCCTCTGTGCCAGCCTTTATGTTGGGGTCTGGAAGATCTCCTTAGTATGCTTTCCTGTCTTAGAGCACTGCATTGGCTGTGACTGAGGACTGCGGCTCTTTGGTCATCACTCTGGAAGGCCCATGGAAGATTCTCTTATACTCTAGCCCAGTGTGTCTCTAACTCTTAACTACAATTTACAGTACTTACTAGAAACAAAATATAAAGCACATGTAAAATACAGGTCCCAATTTTAAAATATCAGATTAGGTACCAGATTCCAAGATATCAATGGGTATCACGTTAGTTTGTCAAATTGCTATGAATGTTTCTAAATACGTGCTCTCAATTTATGTCCTTATTGTGGACGATAATGAACAATAAGGAGGCTGGCATCTGTCCACAGGCCACACTCTGAGTAGCTCTGTCCTGGGCCAGCATTTCCCAAAGGGTGTGGTACACAAGAGGGTTTAGGTTACACGTGGACAAACTTATCTTCTCAATTTTAGATTAATGGTCCTGTGGATTCTTTAATTGCGTTGTAAAAATACAACTAATACATCACACTGTAATTTCATGAATATTTTCAAACTGTAATTTCATGAATATTTTCAGAATGAGTAAAACTGAAAAAAAATTCAATTTAAAGAAAACTACTAAATAATGGTATAGGTTGGTGCTGGCTAATACCAATAGAATGCTAGTCACATATGTACTCCTAAATTTTCTAATAACTGCATTGAAAAAGCAAAAAGAAACAGGAAATTAATATAATAATACAATTTATTTATCTCAGTGTATCTAAAATATTGTCATTTCAACATGTAATCAGTGTAAAGAATTACTAATGAGATATCTGACATTCTATTCTTTGCACCAAGTCTTCCAAAACCAGTGGAAGACTTTACACTTCAGCACATCTCTACGTGGACTAGTCACAGTTCAGCTGCCCAGTAGCCAACTGTGGCTAATGGCTCGCATATTGGACGCGGTGATCTAGAACATTTTCCTCATGGCAGAAAGTTCTGCTGGGCACATAGGGCACCATGGTATTGAGTGTGGTATGAAGAACAGGATGTATGCTGCGGTATTCAGTCTATCTTAGATCTCTTGTGTGGAAATCAAAAGATGCTTTGATAAAACGGTCTCCCCTACAATAAGGCAAAACCGCCCTGGACCCTCAGGCTCTCGAGGAGAGAAGCTGCTTTTGCTTTCCCCAGGGTGGGCAAGTGCCGAGGCCCTGGCACGGATTGTCTCGGGGACCTGGCAGGCTGTGGAAAGGGAGTGGGCTTGGCTTTGCGGTAAATGTTGGGCTGTTACGGAGGGAAAGCATGGTATGATACTGATGGAACAGTGGGAGGAGAGCGGTGTTAGCCAGCGCAGGCTCCCCCGGGTTCAGTGTCGGGTCCGGTGGGGAACCCCGTCTGCGGGGTGGGGTCTGCTGGGCTGGGTCGGGATGGGATCTGTGAGGGCAGATCTGGTCATCCCCCCCAGGGCTAGTGTTGTGCTTTCCTAGTTCCTGTTCACAGAAGCTACACTCTGATTATGATCAACAAGTTCTGGTTGGCTGACAGGACAGACCCCCTAACTCTGGAGACCACACAATTGGACAGTTCCAGTGACTTCAGGGTCTGGTCCTGCCTCCCACAACCTAGGTTTGATGATGTGGCAGAGCTGGCACTGGCTATAGGGGGACTTACTGGGCAGGGCCGCTTAACCCGAATTCGCTTTCAGGGCCTGAAGGACAAGCCCCTGCCCAGACCAAGTTGTCCCTCTCCTGAGCAGTTGGTCTGTCTTTGCCTTTGACACCGAGTCTTTAAGAGTTAATGGTTGGTGGGGCTTCCCTGGTGGCGCAGCGTTTAAGAATCCTCCTGCCAGTGCAGGGGACACGGGTTCGAGCCCTGGTCCGGGAGGATCCCACATGCCGCGGAGCAACTAAGCACGTGTGCCACAACTACTGAGCCTGCGCTCTAGAGCCCACGAGCCACAACTACTGAGCCTGCGCTCTAGAGCTCGCAAGCCACAACTACTGAAGCCCGCGCACCTAGAGCCCGTGCTCCGCAACAAGAGGAGCCACCGCAAGGAGAAGCCCGCACACCGCAACGAAGAGTAGCCTACGCTGGCCGCAACTAGAGAAAGCCCGCATGCAGCAACGAAGACCCAATGCAGCCAAAAATAAAAATAAATAAATTTTTTAAAAAATTAAAGAAAAAAAAGAGTTAACTGTTGGTTTAGCAGGTCAACCAGTGTGCAACCCCAATTGCTATGGTAGAGCTATTGGATTAACTTCCTTCTTAGCTCCATTTTTCTATCCCACTCTTTCTCTTTCTCTCACACTTTTCATATTCATTTCTGCTGTTTTTTTTGTTTGTTTGTTTGTTTTTGCGGGGCGCGGGGCTCTCACTGTTGTGGCCTCTCCCGCCGCGGAGCACAGGCTCCGGACGCGCAGGCTCAGCGGCCATGGCTCACGGGCCCAGCCGCCCCGCGGCATGTGGGATCCTCCCGGACCGGGGCACGAACCCGTGTCCCCTGCATCGGCAGGCGGACTCTCAACCACTGCGCCACCAGGGAAGCCCTCTGCTGTATTTTATATAAGCAAAAGGAGGGAGACAGGAGTGCATAAATGAATACCTGAAGTTAATAAATTTTCAAAACAACACCTTAATGTTTGCCCTTAACTTGAAATAACCATCTGAATCATAAACTGGGCAAAACAGGATTCTCCTGCTGTGCTTATTTTTAAAAAGACCCCACACCACACACACACACAAGATTCCCCTATGTTCTCCTCGCTTAGCACCTAGGCATGCTTTTTCAGCATTCCACTGACTAGAGAGGCAAACGTCCCTCTGCAAGGGGGCCGTCTCCTCTTAGGAGAGTTTCCTTTTCTCTACCTTATTAACTGTGTGTGTTCGGTTCTCTCTTTTTTTTTTTTTTTTTTTTTCACATTTAAAGGTTAATATTTTGAAAAGTTATCTGAAACCTGAAATACATTTTCATGAAGGGCAATAAATTCTTTTTTTTAACATCTTTATTGGAGTATAATTGCTTTACAATGGTATGTTAGTTTCTGCTTCATAACAATCAGTTATACATATACGTATATTCCCATATCTCCTCCCTCTTGTGTCTCCCTCCCACCCTCCCTATCCCACCCCTCTAGGTGGTCACAAAGCACCGAACTGATCTCCCTGTGCTATGCGGCAGCTTCCCACTAGCTGTCTATTTTGAGCACCAGTCAGGGGTGACAATTGGTGGTGAAATATTATGACAGCCTTCAGTGGAAGCTTTCCTTGCACGTGGGTAAATTTTCCCCCAGTGTAGATATGTGTTATGAACAAAATTTCATTCATTTTCATCAGGTAGGTAACCAATATTATTGAAGCAGATTTAGTTACGTCTTCAGACGAAAAGCCCTCTAAAAAATTACTGATTGTGGAGCTTCCCTGGTGGTGCAGTGGTTAAGAATCTGCCTGCCAATGCAGGGGACACGGGTTCGAGGTCTGGTCCGGGAAGATCCCACATGCCGCGGAGCAACTAAGCCCGTTCGCCACAATTATGGAGCCTGCGCTCTAGAGCCCGTGAGCCACAACTACTGAAGCCCGCGTGCCACAACTACTGAGCCTGTGCTCTAGAGCCCGCGAGCCACACTATTGAAGCCAACACGCCTAGAGCCCGTGCTCCGCAACAAGAGAGGCCACTGCAATGAGAAGCCTGCCCACCGCAACGAAGGGTAGCCCCCGCTCGCCGCAACTAGAGAGAGCCCGCGCGCAGCAACGAAGACCCAACGCAGCCAAAAATAAATAAATAAAATCTTTTTAAAAAAAGGTATAAGGAATGAAATTGCACTTAACTGCAGTTACAATAAGTAATTCTTTTTCTGACTGCAAAACATGTTCCTGCTCTCCTTTTTTCCCCTCCTCACCCACCTAAGTTTCCACTTCACTTGATTTTGTTTTTGTCAGTCACGAATTATTTCTAAAGAATAATTGCTTCTTATTAATGGTCCATTAATTTCTACATATCCCTAATCTTCTGGGGCGAAATTAACTCTTTTTATAGCAGAACAGTCAAGGGAGTGAAATGGACTGTTTCACTCTACCCTGTTCAGCTTTCATTTCTCTTCCTTGTCTTTTACTTTCTCTCTGTTTCGACTGAATGACCCAAGAAGACATGGTGCCTTTCTACTAAGGAATGTTGAGTGTCCTTTGTGGTGCATAATTTTATCTTTATTAGTTAAAAATTAAAAGGATTCTTACCCCCTTTTTTAAAGGTGTGTGAAGGTGACATGTAAAGGTGTGTGAAGGTGATTTCAGAATGAGTGCCTCTTATGATCAGGCCAATTCAAGCAGGAGATACTATACGCAGCGCTGTCCAATAGAACTTTCTGTTCTGTTCTACGTCTGTTCCAAATGGTAGCCGCTCGCACATGTGGCTGTTGAGCACTGAGGAACTGACTTTTTAATTGTATCTGATTTTAAATAATTTAAATAGCCACATGTGGTAGTGGCTCCTGAATTGGACTGTGCAGTTAACTAGATGTTCACTGACCTTGCCAGGTTAGATCAGAAATAAAGAGTGTGAGGTCTTCCCTGGTGGCGCAGTGAGTGGTTGAGAGTCCGCCTGCCGATGCAGGGGACACGGGTTCGAGCCCTGATCCAGGACGATCCCACATGCCACGGAGCAACTAAGCCCGTGCGCCACAACTGCTGAGTGGGTGAGAGCCCGCCTGCCGATGCAGGGGACACGGGTTCGAGCCCTGATCCAGGACGATCCCACATGCCACGGAGCAACTAAGCCCGTGCGCCACAACTGCTGAGCCTGTGCTCTAGAGCCCGCGAGCCGTACCTACTGAAGCCCATGAGCCACAACTACTGAAGCCCACACGCCTAGAGCCCGTGCTCCACAACAAGAGAAGCCACCGCAATGAGAAGCCCGCACACCGCTACAAAGAGTAGCCCCCGCTCGCCGCAACTAGAGAAAGCCTGCATGCAGCAGCGAAGACCCAATGCAGCCAAAAATAATAAATAAATAAAATGAATAAATTTATTTTAAAAAAAGAAAGAGGGCTTCCCTGGTGGCGCAGTGGTTGAGAGTCCGCCTGCCGATGCAGGGGACACGGGTTCGTGCCCCGGTCCGGGAGGATCCCACATGCCTCGGAGCGGCTGGGCCCGTGAGCCGTGGCCGCTGAGCCTGCGCGTCCGGAGCCTGTGCTCCGCAACGGGTGAGGCCACAACAGTGAGAGGCCCGCTTACCAAAAAAAAAAAAAAAAAAAAGAAAAAGAAAAAGGAAAAGAAATAAGTAGTGTGTTTCACGCTTCAAACAAGTTCCTTCATACCCATCTATTTTTTATTTTATTTTATTTTATTTTGGAGTATAGCTGGTTTACAGTGTTGTGTTAGTTTCAAGTGTACAGCAAAGTGAATAAGTTATACATATATCCATTCTTTTTCAGATTCTTTTCCCAAATAGGTTATTACGGAATATTGAGCAGAGTTCCCTGTGCTATAAGGTGGGTCCTTGTTGATTATCTGTTTTATATAGAGTAGTGTGTGTGTTTGTGTGTGTGTGTGTGTGTGTGTGTATGTGTTCATCCCAAGGTCCTCATTTATCCCATCTATTTTTGGTTTCTCCTCTACAAGCTCTGGTATTTGGTACTTGTCGTTCAGACCCTCTCAGATGTGCACAGGCCACCAAGAACAGAATTGGCACTTAGCTCCTGTGGTTCACATCAGGTCTGTAGGGCCGTGATAGAACCTAGTAGCCAAGACGTATCTCTGGCCCCTGGGGGCCCTGGGGTGCCCTCTCCGTCCCTGCCTCAGTTTTGGTTGCACAGCACGGCTGGAGGAGAAACCAGGTTGACTTATAAGGCATTATCAGATCATGAGATGAAACCATGAGCTATGCAGGATATGGATGGGCTGTGGGGAGAACTTTTACAGGGGGATGTTGGCAGGGACTGAGATCACAGGAGAAGCCTGTGGTGGAAGGTGAGGCTGGCGAGGGCACTGGGGAGCCATGAGCAGCACAGCTGAAGGAATCTTCTCCAGAACTGCTCAGTGAAGTAGATGAGCCTAAGCTCTCTCGTCCAGCTTGCTCCTCACACTGTGGCCTTGTGCTGGCCTGGGCGAAGAACTTGGCTGCTTGTGAGTGTACTGGCACCCTAGGCCATCTGACTAATGCTTTCCAACTCTGACGCGCTGTGGTCCTCCACTTCCAGCCCAGGAGGCAGGGGAAAGGGTAGTCTGGTCTTCTCCCCTCTGGTTAGCGGGATCACCAGCCACGTGGGCTTAACCAGCAGACTTACCAGCCTTCCCCTCTCCCACTCCCATTACAACCAAGGCAGGGGGCTCTGCCTCCATCTCTCACGGCCCTGTCCCCATTGCCAATGCCTGGGTCACACCCTGTCATCTAGGTCCCGACTCTTTATCACAAGAGCCTTAGGGATCTCTGTCCAGGTCACCCTCCCTGTCATGGATTCATCACATCGCAGTCTTGTTTGACCTCCTCTGACATCAGCCTAGCATAAGCACAGTCCAAACTGCTGCTGGGGTTTCCCAGGTTGGGTGTGTTGGGATGGGGCTCCCTCTTACCCCTCCAGCCCCCCTTCTCTGGCCAGTGATCACCCCCAGCTGGTAGTGTCTGGCACCCTCTGCATCTGCATGCACCTCGCCGCCCGTGCACGTGCTTTTCCCTCTGTCCAGAATTCCTTCCTGTCTGTGTCTACCATGTTCACCCTTCAGTACTTGGCTCACACCTCACCTCTTCCCTGAAGCCTTCCCTGACCACACACACTTTTGGTGGGTTTTTCTTTTCTCTTCCATTTCCATTACGGTGTTGATAACACGAATTCAGGTAAATCAAATCATGTGCAAATAAACTTGGGGTTGGCATTTGGAAACTAAAGTGCACAGATCTTAAACATACAGTCTGATGAATGTTGACATATATACCCATGTAACCAACACCCAGATCAAGAAACTAAATATTTCCAGTACCCAGAAGGCTCCCCTGTGCCTCCTTCCAGACAGTAACCCCTAAAGGTGACCATTGTTCTCACCTCTTTTCACTATAGATTAGTTTTGCTTGTTTTTGAGCTTTATAAAAATAGATTCTTGTAGTAGGTACATTTTTATTGTAGCAAAATATACATACCATAAAATTTACCATTTTAGCCATTTTTAACGTACAGTTCAGTGGCATTAAGTGCATTCATATTGTTGTACAATCATCACCACCATCCATCTCCAGAACTTTTTCTTCAAGTATATACTTTTTGTGTGTCTGTTCTTTTCCACTCAAAATTGTGTCTGTAAGATTCATCCATGATGTTGCAGACATCAGTGGTTCATTTCTTTTCTTTGTTAAAAAATTATTATTTATTTACTTATTTTGGCTATGCTGGGTCTTAGTTACAGCATGCATGTGGGATCTAGTTCCCCGACCAGGGATCAAACCCAGGCCCCATGCATTGGGAGTGTAGATTCTTAACCCACTGGACCACCAGGGAAGTCCCAGTGGTTCATTTCTTTTCATTTCTGAGTAGTATTACATTGTGTGACTATACATACTACAATTTGGTTTATCCATTCTCTTGCTAATAGACAATTGGGTTATTTCCAGTTTTCTATTCTTTTGACTAAAACTGCTATGAACATGCTTGCACACATCTCTTGGTGCCCACATACATGCATTTCTGTTGTGTGCATACCTAGGAGTTGAATTACTGGGTCAGAAGGTAGGCATATGTTCAGCTTTTGCATATAGTGCCGAACTGTTTTCCAAACAGTTGGAAGTAGTTCCCTATTGCTGTTATAACCAATTACTGCAAATTTAATGGCTTATAGCAACATGAATTCATTATCTTATAATTCTGGACATCAGAAGTGCTAAAGTGAAGGTGTCAGCAAAGCCTTACTGGAGGGTCTAAGGGAGAATCTGTTCCCTTGCCCTCTCCAGCTGCTAGAGGCTGCCCGCATCCCTTGAGTCGTGGCCCCTTCCTCCATCGCCAAGGCTAGCAGCATAGCATCTTCCAATCTTTTTCTCTCCAACTTCTGCTTCCATTGTCACATCTCCTCTCTCTCACTCTAGCTTTCCTACCTCCCTTGTGATTACATGGGGGCCACCTGGAAAATCCTGGGTAATCTCCCCATCTTAAGAGCCTTAACTTAATCACATCTGCAAAGGGCTTTTGGCCATAAAAGGTAACATTTTCACGGGTCCAGGGCTTAGAACGTGGACATCTCTGGGGGCCTGTTACTCTGCCTACCATTTTGTATTCCCACCAGGAAGGCATGAAAGTTCCATTTCTTCCACATCTTTGTCAGTACCCTGTTTTGTCAGTCTTTTTAATTGCAGTCATTCTGGAGGGGATATGGGGGGCACATGCACAGCTCCCACCCCCAGGCAGTGTGTCCTCCTCTGCTCTGATACAGATTTATTGCAACTTACCAGTATTATAAATATTTTTTTACATGCCTCTGTCTTGATCAAACTGTACACTTTTTCATGAGACAAGTCGTAGAGTAGCTGGTTCAATAAGTGCTCCTTGGATGGTAAGAAATGGCTGAGGGCAGGGCTTCCCTGGTGGCGCAGTGGTTAAGAATCCACCTGCCTCGGGCTTCCCTGGTGGTGCAGTGGTTGAGAGTCCGCCTGCCGATGCAGG
>NC_041234.1:4294201-4295219 GCF_002837175.3 Physeter macrocephalus | reverse complement strand
AAAAAAAAAAAAAAGAATCCACCTGCCAATGCAGGGAACACGGGTTTGAGCCCTGGTCCGGGAAGATCCCACATGCTGCGGAGCCACTAAGTCCGTGTGCCGCAACTACTGAGCCCGTGTGCCACAACTACTGAATCTCGCGCACCTAGAGCCCGTGCTCCGCAACAAGAGAAGCCACCACCATGAGAAGCCCTCGCACCGCAACGAAGAGTAGCCCCCGCTCGCTGCAACTAGAGAAACCCTGCGCACAGCAACGAAGACCCAATGCAGCCAAAAAAGAAAAAAAGAAAAAAAAATTAACCAAATCTTAAAAAAAGAAAGAAAGAAATGGCTGAGGGCAGTTTTCAGCAGAGAAGCGAGCAGAGCTAAAGATGTCAATGAAAGCCTGTGCTTACAGTCCCACCTCTGGCGCAAGGTAGGTTTTCTCCCAAGTGAAAATAGGACCAGAGCACAGAACCTGGTTTCTAGCTTCTGCACACTGTTCTTTCCCAAGGTAGTTAATCTATAAGTGAGTAATGCCCTGGAAGGGGATGTGGGCCTTAACTCCTGAGGGCGTTGGTTGGAAATGACTTCACCGTGTATGTAAATGAGAGAGGGCAATGCAGTTCCACAGGCCCCTTCTGGGGAGTGTGAACTTGGACCTTTCGCCCAGACTCAGGTTTTCCTTCTCCCTGGACTCTGTTCGTGTAGCAGCATGCTGCAGCTTCTCACCTGCAGAAGGCAGGCCTTCCAAGGTAAGTCAGGCATCCTGGATCTCAGGAAGTGTTGCGTGTGTAGGCCGAAACCCACCATGGAAACTGGAGGCCGGGATTTCCGAGGAAGGCGACGGCCGAGTAGGAACAGAGTTGTGATGCCCCTGGACACGGCGGGCCAGGTGCAGGGGTCCTGCGCTGGGAGCTGGGTCTGGAGGGCAGGGCAGTTAGACCAAGGCGAGTGTTGGACGAAGGCAGCCGGGGTTGTGGCTCCCTTGGGAGCGTGCGGACGCAAGCAGCCGCTTCCTGTGCTCGGTTCGTGCCTG
>NC_041234.1:4258738-4286838 GCF_002837175.3 Physeter macrocephalus | reverse complement strand
ACATGCCGCGGAGCGGCTGGGCCCGTGAGCCATGGCCGCTGAGCCTGCGCGTCCGGAGCCTGTGCTCCGCAACGGGAGAGGCCACAACGGTGAGAGCCCGCGTACCGCAAAAAAAAAAAGGAAAAAAAAAAAAAAAAAAAAAAAAAGAATCCACCTGCCAATGCAGGGAACACGGGTTTGAGCCCTGGTCCGGGAAGATCCCACATGCTGCGGAGCCACTAAGTCCGTGTGCCGCAACTACTGAGCCCGTGTGCCACAACTACTGAATCTCGCGCACCTAGAGCCCGTGCTCCGCAACAAGAGAAGCCACCACCATGAGAAGCCCTCGCACCGCAACGAAGAGTAGCCCCCGCTCGCTGCAACTAGAGAAACCCTGCGCACAGCAACGAAGACCCAATGCAGCCAAAAAAGAAAAAAAGAAAAAAAAATTAACCAAATCTTAAAAAAAGAAAGAAAGAAATGGCTGAGGGCAGTTTTCAGCAGAGAAGCGAGCAGAGCTAAAGATGTCAATGAAAGCCTGTGCTTACAGTCCCACCTCTGGCGCAAGGTAGGTTTTCTCCCAAGTGAAAATAGGACCAGAGCACAGAACCTGGTTTCTAGCTTCTGCACACTGTTCTTTCCCAAGGTAGTTAATCTATAAGTGAGTAATGCCCTGGAAGGGGATGTGGGCCTTAACTCCTGAGGGCGTTGGTTGGAAATGACTTCACCGTGTATGTAAATGAGAGAGGGCAATGCAGTTCCACAGGCCCCTTCTGGGGAGTGTGAACTTGGACCTTTCGCCCAGACTCAGGTTTTCCTTCTCCCTGGACTCTGTTCGTGTAGCAGCATGCTGCAGCTTCTCACCTGCAGAAGGCAGGCCTTCCAAGGTAAGTCAGGCATCCTGGATCTCAGGAAGTGTTGCGTGTGTAGGCCGAAACCCACCATGGAAACTGGAGGCCGGGATTTCCGAGGAAGGCGACGGCCGAGTAGGAACAGAGTTGTGATGCCCCTGGACACGGCGGGCCAGGTGCAGGGGTCCTGCGCTGGGAGCTGGGTCTGGAGGGCAGGGCAGTTAGACCAAGGCGAGTGTTGGACGAAGGCAGCCGGGGTTGTGGCTCCCTTGGGAGCGTGCGGACGCAAGCAGCCGCTTCCTGTGCTCGGTTCGTGCCTGTTCCCCTTGGCTGGGCGCGCACCTGGTTTCAGGAGAGCGCCTAGGTTTCGAGGCCTCAGGCTTATCTTGCCAGGCGCTGGGGTGTTGGCAGTGGGCCTGCGGCTTGGCGTTACTTTGACCCTCTGGAGTGTGGCGTGTGCGTGAGGAACCTTGCCGTCCACATGGCAGAGGACTTTTCCGGCCCTTGTGGGAAGACCTCTGTGTCACTGACCGAGGCCCGGCTGGTCAGCACTCGGCTCCTGAAGGAGTCGGTCTTCTGAGAAAAATATTATCTCAGGGTAGGAGCTCCTGGGACGGGCCGAGCAGCGCTGGGGCCAGGCGTTTGTGGTGCCGGTGACTTCCTGGATGTCTGCCGCTCTGCCTACTGTATTCAGGTGGTGGAGAAACTCGGGTGCCTGCGTTCCTGCTGAGACCTGTCCTTCTAGGGCTCGGACCCTGCTCCCTCTTTGCTCTTCGTCATCCTGGACCAAGGAGGCCGAGAGCCTGGCCTCTTGGAGTTGCCCTGTACAGACTCCAGGTCGGGGGCACCTGCAGAGACCACGTGGGCTGAGCTGCCCCTGTCAGCAGGTGCGCGTTAACCTTTCTCAGGACAGATAGTGGATCTTCACTCCGTGTCCTCTGAGGCTGGAGGGGCACCCTCTCCCCCGGGCAAGAAGTCCTTTCTGTTCATACAAACACCTCTCCTCTAAATGCCTCTCCTCTTGTTGTGGCCTCTGTAGACAGGCAGAACACCCACCCGGCACCCTTTCCACAAAACCTCCTGGTCTTCATAAAGAGACCTGGGACCTTCTATGGGACCCAGTTCCGTCTACCCTCCTAACATGACTTTTTGTCTGGCGCTTACTCCTGGATGTTGGTGTCTCCCTTCTCTAACTTTCTGCACCAGTCGCCCATAGAGTAGCCTCTTCACCTCTTTCTTCAGTTAAGAATTTACCAGTGAGATATCATCTCACACCTGTCAGGATGGCTGTTATCAAAAAAGCAGAAGACAGCAAATGCTGGTGAGGATGTCGAGCAATTGAAACCTCTGTGCACTGTTGATGGGACTGCAAAATGGTGCAGCCGCTGTGGAAAGCAGTGTGGAGGTTCCTCAAAAAACTAAAATAAAACTGTCATATGATCCAGCAATCCTACTTTTGGGTATTTATCCCAAAGAACTGAAATCAGGATCTCAAAGAGATAGTAACACTCTTCACAGTAGCTAAACTGTGGAAACAACCTAAATGTCCATGGACAAATGAATGGATAAAGAAAATGTGGTATGCACATGCAGTGGAGTATGATTCAGCCTTATAAAACAAGGAAGTGCTGCAGTATGTGACATGGATGAGCCTTGAGGGCATTATGATAAGTGAAATAAGCCAGTCCCAGAAAGACAAATACCGCATGATTCCACTTACATGAGGGTACCCAAAAGAGTCAAATTCATAGCATCAGAGAGTGTAATGGTGGTTGACAGGGGCTGAGGGGAAATGGAGAGTTACTCATCAATGGGCATAAAGTTTCAGTTAAACAAGATTAATAAGTTCTAGATATCTGCTGTACAATATGGTACTGAGAGTCAGTACCATATTGTACATGTAAAACTTTATTAAGAGTGTAAATATCATGTTAAGTGTTCCTACCACAATAAAGTAAAATTTTAAAACAATTTTGAGAATTTACCACTTAAGACCTTCATCTGATCAGGTACTGGTGTGGCCACTAACTAGCGGTGGAGCCGTGAGTTAGTTTCTTGGCTGTTTCAGTCTCAGCTTCTTATAAGAAGAGGATAGTAACAGATTCCTCACAGGGTTGACAGGAGGATTATATGAGGTAGTGCATGGAAAGTGCTAAGCACGGTGTCTTGCACGTACATAGCTGTGCTCCATGAGGTCAGGGGTGTCACTGTCATCATCTGTGTATTGAGTACAAGACGACTCTGAGCATAAAAATATATTTTTGTATATAATGTACTTATATTGATATATACTGGTGTTGCCTTTCAAGGACCTCGTGACCTACTGAGCTATGCTTTTTATAACTTACTTATAATCCAGCTCTAACACTGGAAAGTACCGTAAATGGAAGTATGAAAATGGACCATGAAGCCATAGATGAGCAAGCAGTTAAATCTGGCTGGAGGACTGGAGACAATCTTTGTGCACGTGGGAGTCACCATGGTCACTTACACTTAGGTGCCCCATGGTTAGCAGGACTGCACTGCCAGGTACTCAGCAAATAATTACTTGGGGCCCGTTTCGTCCATGCTCTCGAGCTTCTGCACAGGAATGGTGCTGCTTTTTCTCCCACTCAGAGCTTAATTTACATATTGAATTTATTTATTTATTTATTTATTTATTTATTTTCATCTGTGTATTGAGTACAAGACGACTCTGAGCATAAAAATATATTTTTGTATATAATGTACTTATATTGATATATACTGGTGTTGCCTTTCAAGGACCTCGTGACCTACTGAGCTATGCTTTTTATAACTTACTTATAATCCAGCTCTAACACTGGAAAGTACCGTAAATGGAAGTATGAAAATGGACCATGAAGCCATAGATGAGCAAGCAGTTAAATCTGGCTGGAGGACTGGAGACAATCTTTGTGCACGTGGGAGTCACCATGGTCACTTACACTTAGGTGCCCCATGGTTAGCAGGACTGCACTGCCAGGTACTCAGCAAATAATTACTTGGGGCCCGTTTCGTCCATGCTCTCGAGCTTCTGCACAGGAATGGTGCTGCTTTTTCTCCCACTCAGAGCTTAATTTACATATTGAATTTATTTATTTATTTATTTATTTATTTATTTATTTATTTTTGGCTGCATTGGGTCTTTGTTGCTGCGCGCGGGCTTTTCTCTAGTTGCGGCAAGCGGGGGCTACTCTCCATTGTGGTGCGCAGGCTTCTCTTCATTGTGCGTGGGCTTCTCATCGCGGTGGCTTCTCTTGTTGCAGAGCATGGGCATTAGGTGCACGGGCTCAGTAGTTGTGGCACACGGGCTCAGTAGTTGTGGCGCACGGGCTTAGTTGCTCCGCGGCATGTGGGATCTTCCTGGACCAGGGCTCGAACCCGTGTCCCCTGCACTGGCAGGCGGATTCTTAACCACTGCGCCACCAAGGAAGTCCCAAAACGGTGTTCACTTTCTGAAGTCTTTTTTGTACTACCTTATTACCTTGAAGCAGATATCAAGTGTGGATTCTTAGATGTGAGGGCTCTGACTTTTGTGGGGATTTTTGTGTGTGTGAGTTTTTTTGGCTGCGTTGGGTCTTCGTTGCTGCACGCAGGCTTTCTGGCTTTCTCTAGTTGTGGCGAGTGGGGACCACTCTTTGTTGCTGTGCGTGGACTTATTGCGGTGGCTTCTCTCGTTGCGGAGCACGGGCTGTAGGCGCGTGGGCTTCAGTAGTTGTGGCATGCAGGCTCAGTAGTTGTGGCGCATGGGCTTAGTTGCTCTGCGGCACGTGGGATCTTCCCGGGCCAGGGCTCGAACCCGTGTCCCCTGCACTGGCAGGCGGATTCTTAACCACTGTACCACCAGGGAAGTCCCAAGGGCTCTGACTTTTTTAAATTACGTTTTTATTGTAGTAAAATATACATAACATAAACTTTGACATTTTAACCATTTTTAAGTGTACAATTCAGTGACATTAAGTGCATTTACAATGTTGTGTAACCATTGCCATTATCTATCTCTAGAACTCTTTAATCATTTTAGACAGAAACTCGGTAACCATTAAGTAATAACTCCCCATTATCCCCTCCCCCTAGTTCCTGGTAACCAATGTTTTATTTTCTGTCTCTATACATTTGCCTATTCTAGATACCTCCTCCTATAAGTAGAATCATACAGTATTTATCCTTTCGTGATTGGCTTATTTCACTTAGCATGATGTCCTCAAGGTTCATCCATTGTCATAACATGTATCTGAATTTCATTCCTTTTTAGGGCAGAATAATATTCCCTTGTATGTATAAACCACATTCTGTTTATCTGTTCATCTGTTGATGGACACTTGGGTTGCTGCCACCTTTTGGCTGTTGTGAATAGTGCTGCTGTGAACATGGGTGTACAGGTATCTTTTTGAGACCCTTCTTTTAATTCTTTGGGCTATATACCCAGAAGTGGAATTGCTGGGTCATACGGTAAGTCTGTGTTTTGCCCTGATTTTTCAAACAGCTTAAAAATTATTTTGAGGTATTAGTCATATAACATAAATTTCAGCCTTGTGAAGTGTACGGTTCAGTGGTTTTTAGTATATTCACAAGGTTGTGCAATCATCCCCACTAGTCACTGATTTTTATGACCTCTTAGGAGCCAGAGGGAAAGAGAGTACCTTGAAGGTGGCTTGGGTGTAAGGAAGGGAGCTTTCAGGATTAGTATGAGACTCTTTAAAAAAGAAGGATCGTTGTACCAAATCCTTGAAATGCCACTCAGGCTTTAGCAAGAATACTCTGCCCACTGCAAGGCTTTAGGACCGAAATTCAGAAAGGCTCCCCTGCTACCTGACATAGTTTCAGCTACTTATGAGGCCTCGTTTTATGGAACAGGATGTTGAATAACCTCACAAATGGGTCACCCTCATCAGGAATGCTCTGGAAGCCTGGTTGTGTAGAATGAGGCAGGCTTTTATGCTGCTTCTTGCTGCTTTGTCGTACCTCCCATGTTTGCTCTGTCAGACGTCCTTCCCTGGCTTGGAACTGGTTCTCTTCCTTCTCTGGTTCTGATCCCATATTCTGCAACTACTTGTGTTTCCAAACATGAAACAGATTGTTTACAATAAATGCCTTAAATGTTTGAGTTTTAGATTTCAGATTGCTGTGCTTTGAAGCAAACAATAAAACTCATCCACTTTTGTTATTACAATCATTCATACATACCAGGGTGCTCTGATTTTCACTCGTTCTGGTTGTGTACTTGTGGTTTTTAACATTTTATGCTTTAGGGATGGTTTTATTATGATTTTCTGATAGTTTGCCAGCTTTCTTTCTTTTCTTTCTTTCTTTTTCTTTTTTTTTTTGGTATACCATACAGTTTGCCCATTCAAAGTGTACAGTTCAGTGGGGTTTTTTTTAGCGTATTCACAGAGTTGTGCAATGTACAACCAATACCACAGTTAATTCCAGAATATTTTTATCACCCCAAAAGAAATCGCACACCTATTGGCAGTCACTCCCCATTTCCTCCCAACCCCCAGCCCTAGGGAACCAAGCCACTAATGTACTCTGTCTCTACAGATTTGGGGCCAGCTTTCTTAGATCCTTGTTTAACAGTGATTTTCCCCCTGAAATTATGGTATAAGCCACCCATTCTGCCTTCTTTCCCTGTTGCATTCTTGTCAACTCCCTTCCTTTCCCTTCCCTTCCCTTCTCCTCCCGTCCACCCCCTCGCCTTGCTTTTCTTTTGCCTCCCTCCCTTCCTTCCTTCCTTCCTTCCTTCCTTCCTTCCTTTCCTCTTCTTATGTTAGCAGGTTAGCTGTAAATCCTTCTTAAGTAGCTCTCAAAGTGGATGAGTTGGTAGATGGGGCACAGCTACAGTAATTCATCCGACAGATGGACAGACAGCCATTGTTGAGACTTGGAATGCCCTTCTAAGTCACCTGCCTTCATTCTGTCACTGTGAGGCTGGATTTCTTTTTTTTCCCCCAGTTTTATTGAGAAATAATTGACATACATCACTCTATAAGTTTAAGGCATATAGCATGATGGTTTGAGGTACATACATAATGAAATGATTACCACAGTAGTTTCATCTAACGTCCATCTTCTCATGTAGATACAATAAAAACAAATAAAAAAGGGAGAAAGGAAAGAAATGTAATCCTTGTAATGACAACTTAGAGGACTTACTCTCTTAGCAACTTTCCTGTGTATTGTGCAGCGGTGTTGGCTACAGCCATCGTGTTGTCTGTTACATCCCTAGTACTTCTTTATCTTGTAACTGGAAGTTTGTACCTTTTGGCTCCCTTCCTCCAGTTTCCCCTCCCAGGTTGGCCTGCTTTTCTCTGGCTGCGCTGCAAGGACCTTGAGAGCCAGGCCAGTCAGAGCCACAGGGCCAGAAGCTGCCCTGGGTTGGATCGGCCTTGCTGTGTGAACAAGTGCTGAGACTGAAATCAGATGCGCAGTTTCTAGATGTGTAAATTCAGTCACTTGCTTCTTCTCTAACAGAAACAGTATCTAATAGTCACTAATGGTAGAGCAGTTTCAAAATCTGCAAATACCATTGACCCTTGAACAAGGCAGGGGTTAGAGGCGCTCACCTCCCCACAGTCGAAAAGCCGAGTATAGCTTGTAGTCGACGCTCTGTATACATGGTTCCTCCTTATAGGCAGTTCTCCCGTACACGCAGTTCCGCATCCGCAGATTCAACCAACATGGGATCATAGTACCATAGTATTTAATATTGAGAAAGAAAATCCGTGTGTAAGTGGATCCGCACAGTTCAAACTCGTGTTGTCCAGGGTCAACTGTATCAGTGTGTACCACGCTAATCACTGTTGCTGCTGGTGAGAAAATATTGGTTGCACTTGGACGTAAGTAGTGTGCATTCAGCATAGCTTTTTGCTCGCTTTTTTAGACAGATGCCCTGGGTTTCATTCCTGGTTCTGCTCCCCTTATTACCCAGGTGACCTTGAGCAAGTCAGTCCACCTTCCTGGAAGCCTCCTCTCCTCCTCTGTGGAAGGGGAGAATAATAGATCCAACTGCATAGCTTGTTGTGAGATTTAAACAAGAGAATGTGTGCACAGCATTTAATACGGTGCCTGGCCAAGAGTGAGAGCTCTGTAAATGTTAGCTGGTATTAAGGGGGCATCCTGTATTGTGTGCCTGCTGTATACAAGGTACCAGGTTAGGTTTTGCAAGGAATAAGCCAAAGCCTTGTGAATGGAATCTGAGCCCTGTTGATGTTACAATCATGCCCAGATGGGCAGTTAATGCTGGGGAAACAGAGGCTGGGTGACATGCACATTTTACTCCTTTCTTTAGACTGTAAATTTTATTAAATAATTTTCATAAAACACCGTGTTGATTGTAAACATCAATGCAGGAAAGATTTGGCTAAGCTTCTTGCTGGGAGTTATAGATATTTTAATTTATTGTGGGAAAATTAAAACATTTATCATTTACTCTTGGCCACTGGTAGCTTTAGTCAGGGCAAGCCATCTTGCTGAGAACAAATAAGCTTGACAGAAGAGGGTAGTCAGGGTCCTACTTAATGAATCTACTCACGGAGGGTCCGTTCGCAGGCTTGCTGTATCTGTCTCCCACTCGGTGCCGTCTCCTACTAATGCGATGGAGCAAGTACTAGCAGGCCCTCTCTGTGGAATTTCTGAGCCACGTGAGGGAGCGCGTGGTGTACTCTTAGAACAGGACCTGTCCTGCCTTTCCTGTGTACTTTGGTTGAGAGAAATAGTATAAGCTCCTGTCTGGGGGTTTGCTTATTGCTTAAAACAGAAAATGGTGATCATTCTGATGGCAGAGGTTTTGTATCAGTTTTAGCCTGGGAGACCACTTTTGACCTGGCTCTAGATATCAGAGTCAGCTGGAGACTGCAGGCTCGTCCTTCAGACCCCCAGGAGGACAGGGGCCAGGAGCCAGGCGTTAGAGCACCTCCCAGAGGCATCTTTACACATAACCTCAGCCCCTTGTGTTGTCTTGGAAAAAAAATCTTTCAGGCCCTCACTTTCCTGTCAGTAAAATGGGATGAATGACACCTGCTTCTTGGGGTTGTATTAAGGATTAGAAAAATACATCTGGGACTTCACTGGTGGCGCAGTGGTTAAGAATCCGCCTGCCAGTGCAGGGGACCCGGGTTCGAGCCCTGGTCTGGGAAGATCCCACAGGCCCCAGAGCAACTAAGCCCGTGCGCCACAACTACTGAGCCTGCGCTCTGGAGCCCGTGAGCCACAACTACTGAGCCCACGTGCCACAACTACTGAAGCCCGTGCACCCAGAGCCCGTGCTCCACAAGAGAAGCCACTGCAATGAGAAGCCTGCGCACCTCAACGAAGAGTAGCCCCCGCTCGCTGTAACTAGAGAAAGCCCGCGCACAGCAACAAAGACCCAACACAGCCAAAAAATGAATAAATGAATAAACATTTAAAAAAATACATCTGAAGCACATAGCACGCCGCCTTCCATGGGTCGCAGCTGTTGCGTAGCCATTCTGTGCCTGGAAAAGACTGGTGAGTTTGGTTTGTGGCCCCTTCAAATGACCACAAAGACCAGGCCAGTCAATTTCTTTTTCTTTTCTTTTTCTTTTTGTTTTTTTGGCCGTATCGTGTGACATGTGGGCTCTTAGCTCCCTGAGCAGGGATCACACCTGCGCCCCCTGCAATGGAAGCATGGAGTCTTAACCACTGAGCCACTAGGGAAGTCCCAGGCAATTTCTTTTGGCCAAAATAACACCCCTCAGTTATTTCATCCAGGGAGAGAAGAAACGTGTGACACGTATGGTGACACTCCTCTATCCCGTCTGCCCCATGCCAGACTCAAGTCACCACCTGGAAGTGGCCTCAACATTCTCCTGATCCCATGCCCCAGGCAGACAGCTGCCAGTCGGTCAAGGTCAGTAGGAGAGACGCAGTCGGGTTGTCCCCCCTGCAGCATGTCGTGTGGGCGAGGCTGCTGACCTGCGCCCCCCTCCTCCATGGCAGTGCCTTTTGAATGTCCTGTCTAAACCCAAGCCCAGCTGAATCATAACCTGGTAACACTCTTTGCTCTATTTTTACAGCATCTAGTCTTTTCTCCTTGTCATCTGTGTTAGTCCTCGTTTCCTTCTAGCTTCTATTTCAGCAGCATCTCTTTTAGTGTAAAAATCCCCAGAAGGTCTTTCTACAAACAGCCTTTACAGAATCTAAGGACCGTGCTTAAAAGCAGCCCTTGGCCCACTCCACAGACATTTATGCGTGCCTGACGTGTGCCGGCCTGTGATGTGTGACAGAGCCAACACAGCCCTAGTTTTCCAGAGCTCAGTCTGAAAAAGAAAAACGTGGACAGACCATTTTTTTAATTTAGTTCTTCCCTCCACCCTGTGGCAAAGGCAGGACTAATCTCAATTTACAAGGAAAAAGGAGGCTGAGAGAGCTGTTTACGTTTATTCAGCAGCTGGTGCCCGGGACCAGGTTCGCTTTCAGCAGCATGCTGGTCCAGGCTTTGTTTGGGGACACCACTGGCTGGCGGCGGGGCATCCACACAGGAGGATGAGCAGCGGGGCAGGCTCTTGGCTGCCTTCCCAACAGCTACACCTTCTTTCTTCAGAGCTGGGGTTTTGGGGTAGTCAGCACCAGGGCCAGGCTTTGAGTCACTTCAAGCCTGAGTCGTTCTTGGTGGTTCCATTCCCCTTTGCCGTGTATTCAGTCTCGTGGCCTCCCTTGCAGCCGTGTAACCCAGTACCAGCCAAGGAGACTTAAAGGGAAGACCACTGGAGATCTTCCTGGCATCCAAGAGAAATGAGCGTGAGGAGGGAGCCTCTTCCTGCCTGTTTTGGCTCTTCCCCTCTTCATCCCGCCTTGCCTGCTCTCCTGCGAGAAGATAATGCTGCTGCCGTGGCAGCATCTTGTGATCAGGAGGGGAGACACGCTGCAGATGGCTGAATGGAAAAGCAAAAGGATCTCGGATCCTTCATCTTCCAAGCGCTGAAGTCTTCCAACCAAGACTTTTCCTAAATACCTCTTGAGAAACGAGATCACAAATGTCTTTGTGGTTAAAGCGTTTTAGGGCTGGGCTTCTCAGAGTGTGGTGCGTGCAGGGTGACGTCATCATCACCTGGGAGCTTGTCTGAAGTGCAGATTCCTGGGCCAGACCCCAGGCCTACTGAATCAGGATCTCTGGGTGTGGGGTCCAGCATTTTTGTTTTTACATGCCCTCAAGGTGATTCTGATGCAAACTCAAGTTTGAGAGCCGCTGGTTTAAGCCCTTGTAGCTTTCCTACAACTGATCCCGGCGGGGTTGATAAGGGAAGGGCTGCCATTACCAGTCAGTTCTCCGTGTCCCGATGAGGTCCAAGTTTGTCTCCACTGGCGGCCAGTGGCTGTGACACAGATCTGTTGGCTCAGTAGCTTTAATGATGCTTTTTCTAGCGGGGGCCCAGTCAGACCTGCCTGGTTCTGGGGTGTCAGTGTCTGGGTCTGCCACTCCCTGAAGAGCCCCGGAAGTATTTTGCCCTCAGAACCAAATGTGACAAATATAGGTATTTTATTGTTTTCCCTGAGTAAAAGAATTCTTTTATTCAACAAGTAGAGGGTGATGGAGAAGGCACCAGACTTAAGGGTCTCACACATGTGTGAACGGAATGATGTCTGAGGTGTTTAGACAACAGATACTTCCTGGGAGCCTGCTCTGGGCTGAGTGCTGGGAAAACAGTGGTAGAGAAAATAAAAGGGCGTGTGGAGCTGGAGTACCACAACTGCAAAGATGAAGAGGGATGGGGCTGTGGAGGCATGTAGAATTGTCCCTCCTGGGATACTCGGGTAGATCAGGGAGGGCTTCCTGCAGGAAGTAGCTACTCATCTGACAATACTAAGTGTGTGCTGGGGTCGGGGAGAGAGCGTTCCAGGCTGGGGGCAGGGCTTGTGCGAAGACCTGGAGGTGAGAGAGACCCTGGCTCCTTCCAACAAGGGACAGGAGATCGGTGTGGCAGGAAGGCAGAGTCACCTGGGAAACAGTCCTGTTCAAGCTCTCAGATCCAGGGACGCATCTCAGAAGCAGGTTGAGATGTAGACAGAATGATATTTAAATGATTTATTAATGTGAACTGGCCTCTTACTGCCTTAAATGGAAATAATTGACTTACTGCTTTTTATTGTGGCCCATTAAATGCTGCTTGAAGGAAGCAGGCCATGTCACGACCGCTGCTCTCATCTCCCCTCCCTATCCTGCCCTGTTCCCTCTTCGTTTGATTGATACATACGCATACCTGTGAGCAGGAATTTATTGGGGCCTTCCTGTCACTAGGCCTCCCTTTCCTGCCCCCATGAAGCGGACTAAAGTAGTATTTCCCTCTGTTGTCCGACCCTAGGAACCATGTGGGCGGCTTGTTACAAATTCAGGTTCTCTGCCTCCTCCTGGGAGATGCCAGTTCGCCAGGTCTGAAGAGGAGTTTGGGAACCTGTATGTTTTAAATTAGTTTTATTGAATATATATATATTTATTATACATAGATTTGTGTGTATAATTGACATACAAAGAAAATGCACCTATTTTAAGTGTACTGATAGCTGTGCTTGAACGAATGTGTACACTTCTCACTATCACAGCCCCTTGCAGACACGCTTCACCCTCGGCCCCAGACAACCTCTGATCTGCTTTCTGTGACTGTAGATTAGTTTTGCCGCTTTTAACGTTTCATATCAGTGGAATCACGTAAAGTGTACTCTTTTCTCTCTGGCTTTTTTCACTTAGTATGTTTTTGAGATTCATCCATGTTGTGGGTATATATAAGTAATTCATTCCTTTTATTGCTGAAGAGTAGTTCTCTCACTGAGAATGTACTAGTGTTTTTGCTGCATTGCCACTTTAGCCATTCTCTTGCTAATGCACAGTTGTTTTGTTTCCAGTTTGGGGTCATTATGGACAGAGATACTGTGAACATTCAGGTACAAACTGCTTTGTGGACACATGTTTGCATTTGTCTTGGGTAAATCCCTAGGAGTGGGCTTGCTGGGCCACATGATACACGAATGCTCTAACTGGGAAAGGAGCTGCCACACTTTTCCTAGGTGCTTGTACCAATTGACAGTCTCACCTACAGTGCAGGAGAGGGCTAGTTGCTTTGCATCCTTGCAGCCACTTGGTATGGTCAATTTTTTGTTGGATTAAAAATTTTTTTTGCCATTCCAGTGGTTGTATAGTCATTTGTCAGTGTGGTTTTACTTTGCATTTTCCTGCTGATTGAAGATGGAGCATCTTTTCATGTGCTTCTTGGCATGTGAGATGTCTGTTCACATCTTTTGCCCATGTTTTTTAATTGTTTGTTTAATTAGCTGTAAGAATTTTTTGTTTGCTTATATTTTATTTCAGAATTATACATGTTTATTGACAAGTAAGATCGGTCAGTAGTTTTCTTTTTTATGTTAAATTCGGGTGTTTTTAAAAATAATTTTTCATTATATTCTGGGTATAAGTTCTTGTCACACATCTGTACTGTGAATATTTTCTCTTTGTCTGGTTTGCCTTTTCATTTTCGTAATGGTGTCTTTTGAAGAGCAGAAGACTTAAATTTTGATGAAGTTTGATTTATCAATTTTTTTCTTTTATAGTTTGAGCTTTTTGTGTGTTCTAAGAAATCTTTGCCTACCCTAAGGTCAGGAAGATTTTCTCCCATGTTTTCTTCTAGAAGTTTTATAGGTCCATTTTGAGTTTTTATATATGTTGCAAGGTATGGATCAAGGTTCATTGTTTTGCATACGGATGTCCACTTGTTCCAGCACCATTTGTTGTAAAGACTATTCTTTTCCCATAGCATTACCTTGACACCTTTGTCAACTATTCAGCTGTTCGTGTATGTGTTGGTCTATTTATGGACTCTCTGATGTGTCCTGTTGATCTCTGTGTCTGTCCTTATGCCAATGCCAATACCACACTGTCTTGATTACAGGAATCTGTATTTTTAAAAAGAATCCCTAGACGGTTCTCATGATCATGTCCATTCGGGGAACATGTATTAGATTTTTCTAAGGATCCTTCTGGTGATGACAGTCTTAAGTCTGTGTATTCCTGCCAGCACAGCCCCAATTTGTATCCCAGCTCCTTGCTACTCAGAGCTTGTTCAAGACGCAGACTGTGGCCTTGCCCCAGACCTACTGAGTAGAACTTGCATTGTAACGAGATCCCCGGGGTTCCCATCAAGGTTACACAGCACTTTTCTAGGTGTCACTACCCTGAAGCAGGGCTTTACAGATGTTTGGATCACGAATAGCTCCACAGTTAGAAACACGTCTAACAACGTGTACATGTCAGTGTAGCTGAGACAGGTCTTTACAAAAGAATGCTTGCTCTTCCTACCTGGTGGTTGCTTTTCTGTTCCTTTCCTCTCCGGCCCTATTCCTCCCTCCCTCCCTTTCTTCCTGTTATAGCTTTCTTGAGGTGTAATTTATGTACTGTAAACATCACCCGTTCTCACCGAACCGTTTGCGTTTATATGGTTGTGCAGCTCTTTCCACAATCAAGTTTTAGAACACTTTCATCACCCCCAAAGGTTCCCTTTTGCCTCTTTACAGTCAATTCTATGCTATTTAAAATACTGGTAGCTACCTACAGTTTACAAAGAGTCCCAGACTTGAGTTGGGCCAGCCGTGCAGCAGCACTGCTCAGACTTGGCTAGAAGTGTCTTCTTATTGGGCTTCCAAACGCAGAACTACTTTTACACGGGACGTTATTTTTAGTATATTTCTGTCACATAATAATGCATCATATATGTACACGAGCTTTAATGTGTAGAAATTAGTTGCTGAATCCATAAGTTTAAAGAATCTTAACCTTCTTAAACCCTTGAGTTGATTTATTCTATGTATTTTTGAGCCTGGACTAGCTGGTTGTGGGTTAAACCATGACGGTTTGCAGAGAGGTGAAAAGATTCCTCAGGTATTTTGCTCAGCAGTGGTTAGTCACCTGTGTCTGAAATATTGTAGTATCTGAAAATACAGAGGGCTAGCTTTGTGGTTTTCTTGTCTGAGGCAGGTTCTAAAGGTCCTTCCCTTAGGTGAGTTAGAAGCTCAGAGTTGAGTACATATTGTAGGTTTCTGTTGTGAATGTGGAATATATTTTCCTCTGCATTCAGTGCCTTTAAGGCACTGCCTTGCCTTTCACATCTAGGCAGCTATCAAGCCCCCCTGTCTGTACTTCTAGAGTCAGACAGCTTGAGTTTACATCTCACCTCTGCCATTTACCAGTTGTGTGACCCCAGAAAAGCGTTTAACCTCTCAATTACTCCACCTGGAAAACAGGGTCAATAATAGTACTTACCTCATAGATTTGTTGGGGAAATTAAATGAGCTTAGAATGTAACATATTTAGGCCTGGGCCTAGCGCGACTGATGTTGCTTATCATCATCATCACCATCGTTAGTCTCTTTAGCTATTTTCTAAGCTCCCCAAATTCCTTAACAGCCAAACTTACCACTTGCTATTTCTATCACAGATGCCTGTTTGTGTAGCATCTACCTCTTTGGGCTACAGTGCATTCTTCCCTTTCCGTTCCGCTCCTGTTCATATCCCCATGAACCCTCATCTGGATTATTCATTCACTGTGTAGCTCACATTGGGGGGACAGGGTTTCTGTGCGTCAGGCCCTGGACCCGCCTGGTTGGGCTGGGAGGCCAGGTTCGGGTACAGGGATGGCCTCAGCGGTGTGAAGGTCAGGGCGAAAGGCCAGTGTGGAGAGGGCCCCAAGAAGGACCACGCTGTACCACGGGGCTCCCCTGTACTTGAACTGCCTTCAGCTTTTACATGTTCCCAGTGGACGCCTCTATGCAAAGAGCGAAGTTCTGAGAGCCAGATGGACCGAATGCCTGTTATCAGCTTGAATGATCACCTGGAGGGAAACTTCAGAAAGTGTTTTACCCGATACCTGCTCTTTGTCCTTGTTTCTTATGTTTGGTACCCATCTCAGCTGTGGTGTGGGAGGGGACCTTCATACCCTGTCCTAGGCAGAGAACTCCAATTTTGAAACCTCAGAAGATTGATACTGTGCTCCATGAAAGTGCTCGGTGCCATATTAATGAGTGAAACCTTGGGTTGCCTTGGGAACAGAGACGTCCTTCCTGTTACTATAAAAAGGAATACCGTGGCTGCAGTCGTGAGGCAACCTACATTTTACTGATTCTTTATGGTAAAAGAGTGCCCAAAGTGAAATGCTGTATTTTAAAAATAACTTTGATGAAATACATAAGATTTCCTTTTAGTGCTGATCAAATCAAGCAAACCCACTTTTCAAATGCTTATGGGATTTAACAGGAATCAGAGCTGCTCCATCCATCTCTCTTCTCCCCCTCTTCCCTGGTCCCCCCCATAAGGGCAGGATATTTGTTGTAATTATATTGCCTTTGCCTCCCTTGTGGATTAGCACCGTGGTTTCACTGTGCTGCCATCCAGGAAAGAGGCACTGGGACAGTTTGTTCCATGATGACTGTTACGAAACCCTTACCACTGCTATTAATGCCTTTAGCCTACCTAGGGGAACAAGTTGTGCCTGTTGGTGCTGTCAAACACCTGTAAGATATTTACTCTCTATTTTTGAAGAAGAATTTAAAAAATACAGTGGATATTACTATAAATTGCTATGGTTTTTAACAAGCTTGCCCAAATGAGAATCATGTCTATTCCGTATTTATCATTTTCTAGTTTTTTTCATACTACCGTGTATTGATGTGGCAGGAACCAAGCTGTATTCAGTGTAGAGGAGGTTCTTCTACTTCTTACAGGCAGCGCAGCTTACTAGAGCAGGGTTTCTCAAACTGGGCACGACTGACGTTTTGGGCTGGGTAACCCTCAATGTACTAGATGCCAGTAGCATGCCTCCCCGCAATTCGTGACAACCCAGAATGTCTCTGGACATCTGCAAGTGTTTCCTAGAAGACATGATCACCCCTGGTTGAGAAACCCTGTACTAGAGTGTGAGGACCATAGAGCGTGCTGTTTCTGAGCACTGGTTTGGGGTCAGCTGTAATAGAAATGTGTGTAGTGACCTTTAAAGTGTGGCAATCTGGCTAATTTTAAATAGAGTGAGGGGCTTTCCTGGTGGCGCAGTGGTTAAGAATCCACCTGGCAGTGCAGGGGACACAGGTTCGTGCCCTGGTCCAGGAAGATCCCACATGCCGCGGAGCAACTAAGCCCGTGCGCCACAACTGCTGAGCCTGTGCTCGAGAGCCCGTGCTCCGCAGCAAGAGAAGCCACCGCAACGAGAAGCCTGTGCACCGCAAAGAAGAGTAGCCCCCGCTTGCCACAGCTAGAGAAAGCCCGCACGCAGCAACAAAGACCCAACCGAGCCAAAACCAAAAATAAAATAAAATTAATTAATTTTAAAAAAAAGCTTTAAAATAATGTGAATCCAAAACTGGGTTGCTGTGATGGGCTACCATGCTTAAATAGCAGCAGCATATTGTTGTTCTTTGGTGATGGTATTTGCAGGTAAAAGCCAACATGCAGCATTTGAAAATACACGTATGTTTCTATCTTCCTGCCATGAGAAAGGAGAGAACCAGTGACAGCCACAGCAGGCAAGGCAGCCATGCTCAGACACAGCTGTAGAGCACAAAAGGGCATTTGTCGGGCGTTGTCTTGACTGGCAGGGGCCTTTTCCATGAACAACCTAAAGAGAAGCCTACACATAGCCGTAAACCTTGGGACTTCACCTCTGAAGGCCTTGTTGTTTTACTCTGCAAAAATCATTCCCAGAAACAAATAGCAAGATTCACGTTTTGCCTTTTCTCTTGTCAGCATCACAATCTGTAATCTTACTGTTTTCAAAATAAACTTGTCCACCCGCAGCAATAAGTAGAACTTTAAGATTTATGTGCCTTTTGGTTTTCTAAAGAGGTATTTAGATGGGGTGAAGTGGGGTAAATTTAATTAGCAAGCTGGAAGTCTCTGCAAGGCTGTTAGAAAGGCCTGCCGGACTGCCCTGCACGACGTTGAGTGAGGGCACACATTTTGCTCTGCCCTTGCGACTTAAAAAGAATCTAGTTGAGCCAGGAAGCTGTTTCTGCCTGCCTCAAGGCCTCAAAGTACCCTTGAAGATGGTCCTTGTTTAAGGACGCCAGATGCAGGGCCTGTAGGTTGGGGCGGGGCCAAGCAACCCTGCTAGGCATGCTTTTCTGGGAGAAGAGGAACAGGAGGTTCCTTTCAAAATTCTTTCAAAATTCAACTTTCAAAATTCTTAATATGCCTTCAAATTGTTTGCAGTACAAAGAGTGATGGTTTTTTTCTAGCCTCTTTATTTCCCCTTTGTATTTTGTTTTAAAACTGAGGAATCTTTTTGGAGCCACAGCCTCGAGCACCGCACCGATGCCTCCGGTTCAGTTCCGGTAGCCCTGTCAGTGGCCCCTTGTGCTGGCATAACTAGGGCCATGTCCGACGTGGGGCTGAGTCGCCCAGAGCTGAGACTGGGAATAGAGGGGTCTGCAGGGGGAGGAGGGTTCACTTTGGATGCTTGAGTTGCTCAGGAGTGGTAAAGTTCAGGTCTGGACCCTAGTGAGGGGACCGAGGAGAAGCAGGCAGCCTGGGAACAAGGGGCTGTCCTCTTGGGGGGGCCTGAAGGCTCCTGCCAACCCTGTAACAGGGAGGGTGGAGAGACCCCCAACACCTGGCACATATCAGTATGGGAAACACTCCGGAAACAAGGACAGAGCTCTTCTCACAGTAGGGACTTGGGATCTGATGGGCACCTGGGCCAGGAGTGGCGTGAAGATTGGCCAGAAGGGTCTCCCGTGACCCTTTGGGATCCTTTACACATCTTTTACTTTCATCATCATTAAACATACACACCACCCTGAAGAGAACATCAAATGGCAGTACTAATAATGGGAATGCTACAGTTGATTTCTTTTTACCAGCTTTTACCTGCTGGATTCGGTCCACAGTTTCAGAGAAGTTTTTAAGTTTCTTGTACTTTATTGCTGAAAAAAGCAAAGAAGAAGAGTGATCTTTTTCCCCCCGTGTCTGGCGCTCTTTGCAGATGTCCGAGGCCTTTCTGAGTCCTCACTGTAAACAACCACTTCCCCTGTGGTGTGCGGCCCCGGAACCCGCCTCTGCTCACCACTGAAGGACAGTCCTGGGTTAGGGCTTAGGAATAGTGATGCCTGACCTTTACGGAGCCCGGCAGGCAGCGTTCTGAGCGCAGCGTGTGCGCACGCACCCTCTGTCTCTGTCTGTCTCTTTCCCTCTGTCTCCCGCCCTCCTCCCTCCTCCCCCGTTTCCCTCCTTTCCCCCCCGCCGTCTCCCTCTCCATGATGTTCCAGGATATCTGTGGGAGCGGAACCTGAGCCCGCCTGGCTCCAGAGCACTCACGCTCGCTCAGGCACTGAACCCAGCTTCTTCTCCATACTTGCTGGGGGATAGGAGGGCTTTTCAAAGGTCATTCCGTCTGCAGATTGGAGCCTTACCCCTTGATTGGAGAAGGTTAGCCTCTGGATGCTCAAGCCAAAGCTCCCTGTGGTGTCAGAGCTTCTCAATCTCTAAAGGACCCTGAGGCCAACCTCAGACGCCTGGTCCTGCGTGCCCCATCCATGGGAGAAACCTCTACCCTTGCTCTGCTGTCCGTGTTCGCACCCTTTTCCGGTGCCAGTCCCCGCTTCCCTCTTTCTGGGTCATCACCCTGGACTGGATGGGTCGAGTCCACATGCCTGTGGCTACAGGTGGTTCTGTGATGACGAGAGGCACACAGAGCAGGGGAGCCTGGAGGTGGAGTAGAGAAGGTTGGGAGTTTGGCCCTTAGCATGGAGCCGCCCAGCTACCTCGGCGAGCCCCGCGCTTGGCTGGTGAAGGGGCGCAGGATACGCCACCCAAAATATCCTCTGGCATCGGGTTATTCTGAGAAACTACAGACACCAGAGAAGCTCTGAAAACAGTAAAATTACCGTTTTGTAAAGGAAATCTGCGTTCGAAAGTGGGGGCCTGAACTAGGAAGACAGCTATCTGAGAGACTTATCTGCATTGCAGGGCAACCTGTGTTTACCAAACACTTCCTCCTCTCACCTTCCATGAATTCCACCCCCCCCACACATCTTTCCTTTGTCTTTAGCTGCAGATGGTATTTAAGGTGGTGGTTAGGGCCATCTTGGAGAGTGTTATTGTTTTCTTGGAAATCTCCTATGTGTACACGAAGTATATATTTAATAAACTTCTGTCTGTATTACAGGGGGTCCCAGCCAAGAACTCAGAAGGGTAGAGGGGAAATTATGTAGGCTTCATTTAACTAACAAGTCATGTTGTGAACAGAGTATGATGTGCATATTGGGTCCTTTTGAAATGATACATATGTGTATTAAGTTTATTGTAGAAACACAGGAGTCCAGGTAACTCCTGCTTCCCAGATGAGGAGACAGGGTGGGAGGGAAGTGCTGCATCTCGGTGCTCAGTAGATAATTAATCGAGTTGAATTTTTCTAGCTGTTGCTTGTCTTCTTTTAGCTACCTCTGGCTTTGTTCACCTCATCTTCTAAGTGAATTGTTAGCCCAGCAGAGCAAGTCTTAGCATGGAAACTGGGACCTCTTAGGAAGCTGTAGGGGGTTTTCTGGGGGAATTGTGTGGGGGAGACTGAAGGGTGGAGCTTCAGATTCCGCGGCCTGGAGCCCGGGGCCCAGTGCGTGGCTGCCACAGCTTGTTTGGTCTGTGTCCTCATGTATCATCAGGAGAAGGGAGCCAACTGTGATTCCTGCTGCTGAGTGTTTTCACAGCGTCCCCCTGCCCACTGCAACCGCAACCCTGGGAGGTAGGTAGTAATGCTCCTATTTGTAGAGGAGGAGCCCGAAGCTCTGAGATGTGAAGCGATTACTCCAGTTCCCTTGACTGGGGCACCATTGGACAGGCCACACGGATGGAGCCGCCGAGAAGCCTCCAGGACGGAGCTTTACCTGTGAATGGGGAAGTGATCCAAATGGAGACAGTTCTTCTGGTGGCTGTAGAAAGAGGCAGGCCTTTTTGGACAATGGTAGCTGGGGTCCGGTGTAGGGTGGAGACAGTTAAAGGCATGAGAACGGCCTGTAACGTGACCCTGGAAGAGAACGGCTGTCAGGGCAGGGTCCAGAGCCAAGGAGCTGGCTTGTTAGACCCCTTCTCTCCGAAATCACCAGGTGCTCTTTAAGAGCCCTGCAGCTCGAGCCAGTCCCTGGGCCTTTGCAGGTGACTTCCGTTCCCACGCCAGCCCTGCTGAGGTGTACCTCCTGTCTCCCATCCCGTGCTGCCCTTGGAGTCCAAGTCCTCTCACCCCTTCACGGAGCTGCAGTGAGGATGCGGTTGCCTGGGAGATCCAGGGTTGTTCTTTGCAGCCTTGGGCACTAATGAAATATGGCAGGTCAGCCAGCGCTGAATTTTTGCCCTTTCTGTGTGTTGTTGCCATTGTTGTAGTGTTAAAAACAGGTATCGTACACTAAAATGCACACGTTTCAGGTGTGCCATCAGGTAAGTTTAACAAATGCATACGTTGTCTTGGCCCAGGCTCCCCCTCATTAGCACAGTAGTCCTGCAACAGTCAGGGGCCCAGCCTGCCTGGGAGGGCTCGGGGCAAGCTGCAGACACTGCTGATTTGAAAGCAGGATTTAAAGATCAGGGGGATCGGGGCTAGTTCTGGACTGTAGTAGTAGCCGTGCTGGTGGATGGGGGGATGGTGACAGTGATACTGACGAACACTAATGTGTTCTGAGAGCTTAATATGCCCTAAGCACTTGTATTTACATTTTCACTTAAGGGCCATATCTAAACCAATGATGACGACGATGGCGATACCGTTAGCTAATATTTATTAGGCATCTAGTATGTGCGAAGAGCTTTACAGATATTCTCCTTTAAGCTTCACATTAGTCTATGACACATGTACTATTATTATCCCTATTTAATCTGTGAGAAAACTGAGGCTTGGACACTTCCCCAGTGGTCACACTATTAAGTGCCTAGTAAGCAGGGATTTGACAGAATCCAGGCAGAGCTCCTTTTCTTACCACGCTCCTTTGTGCATCCCAGTAAGAACGGCTCCCAGTTTCTGGGCACCTAGATCCCTAGGTCAGTGCTCTTTCCTTCAGGCGGCCTTCCCTCTCAGCATTGAGTTGATGACTGCCAGCTTGTGAGTCAGCCAGGCTGGCCTCAAATCCAAGCACTGCCACTCAGCAGCTGTGACTTTGGACAGAGGTCTTAACCTCTGTGGGTCTCACTTCCTTCATCTGCAAAATGGGGGTATGTCTCACCTCCTAGGATTATTGTGAACATTAAATAACATTTGGAGAGTGTAATGCCAGGCAGGAGATAGGTGCGTAATAAATGGTACCTTTAGAAGAAAACAGGCTAGCCCGTGAACACTTGTACAGTTCCCCAAACTGGGTGCAGTTAAATTTTATAACTTGGTGTGTTTTCATTTGCTTCTGGGAGTTTGAGTTGCTGTGGCAGGAGTTCCTGGGTTGGCTGATGACGTGTATATGAATATAACTAGGCAGTTTACTGTTGAAATGGTGAAGAACAGCGTCATCATATGCCGCCTTCACAATTAGTGTTTGTGAAATGTCATCTGTGTATTCCTTTCTTAGTAAGAAGTTACTTGTCCTACTAAAGACAGGATCTCATTTCTACTGAATTACCAGAAGGGGCATGTCTGCATGTGTAGACATAAATAATGGTTGGTAACTGATAACCTTTGCAGAAGATGAGAAATCAACGGCATGTGTATCTGTTCCTAGTGTAATTTTTATAGAAAAGGAATGCTCACCGTGGTTTTAGCCCGGCAGCGCCGCATGCACTCTGTCTCATCACCCACGTTAGGAAAGGTAGTGTGGTTGGTGTTCAGGCCTGGGTGCAGGAGACCCCATTAGCGGAAGAGGGAGAGCAGTAACTAGGGACAGGCAGGCTAGACTAGCTTGAATTGCTGTGCTCCTGCTGTGTGCTCGATACGGTTCAGCAGTGCCTGTGAGCTTTCATTGCATCGTCACTGTAAGAAAGGCACTACTGGGGCTTCCCTGGTGGCGCAGTGGTTGGGGGTCCACCTGCCGATGCTGGGGACGCGGGTTCGCGCCCCAGTCCGGGAGGATCCCGCGTGCCGCGGAGCGGCTGGGCCCGTGAGCCGTGGCCGCTGAGCCTGTGCGTCCGGAGCCTGTGCTCCGCGGCGGGAGAGGAGGAGACTTAGAGCAGTTGCTATAGGACTTCGCTGTTGTGCTTTCCTTCTTCCAGTAACCCTATGACATTGGTGTGGATTGGTGACGATTACGTGCCAGGTTCCGGGTTCCAGGGCGAGGAGGATGCGATCCAAGACCCATTATTGTTTGACCCAATGTCAAAGTGCTATACTCTTCGTGATTGTTTGGACTTCACCCAGTTCTGCGCTTTAAAAAACAAAAACAAAAAACTGGCCGTTCTCTGGGACTTCCTTGGTGGTTCAGTGGCTAAGACTGTGCTCCCAATGCAGGGGGCCCGGGTTTGACCCCTGGTCCAGGAACTAGATCCCACATGCATGCTACTACTAAGAGTTTGCATGCCACAACTAAGGAGCCGGTGAGCCACAACTAAGGAGTCCTCGAGCCGCGACTAAGGAGCCCACCTGCCGCAACTAAGACCCGATGCAACCAAATGAATAAATAAATAAATATTTTAAGAAAAACAACTGGCCATTTTCTTAGTTGTGCAATTGTGATTTAAGGAAATCATTCAGGAAGCATTTAAATCATTTAGTAATACTCTTATCACATCTACGTTTTTCTGGGAAATGTAACTCAGCTGTTTTAAAGGAAACTTCTAGGAATTTAGCGTATTTTATAAAAACATAATAGCAGCTTCGATTTGTGTATATTCGTATGTAGTTCCCTATTTCTCCACTATTTCTTTTCAAGGACTTTTTGGTATCTGTATACATTTTTTAAAAAATGTATTTTGATACCTGGGTATCTACACCTTTATCCTATAGTAGTCAGTGGCTTTTGAACATAAATGCTAGTTCCAGGCCTGCCTCTTTAAGAAGTATAAATTATGACATCATCCTTGAAAGAGGCACATCGGAAGTAATGAATTTGCTGGTGATAGAGTAATGGTGACTTTTTCTCTCCAGTGAAAAGAGAACTTAAGCCAATTCAGAAGATTATAGTAGGTGAGAAATGGATTAGATCAGTGGTTCTCAAAGGATGGTCCCCGGAAGAGTAGCATCAGCATCACCTGGGAACTTATTAGCAATACAGATTTTCAGGCCCCACCCAGACCCACTGAATCAGAAGCTCTTGGGGTGGGACCCAGCAACCTTTTTAAAATAAACCCTCCAGGGAATTCTTTGGCTATGTGCTAAAGCCTGAGCGGCACTGAATTCACGCTCACTCCTCTGCCCCCCACCAAAAATTCTCACCTAAGCTACTGGGAGAAATGACATCTTCCCAAACCACAAATTGCAGTTGAAGCCACCTGGTTCTGCTCTTATCAGAGACAGAAAATGGAATAAATGGCCACTGAACGGACTCTGTAACCTTGCAATTATCTTGGGGTTAGTTCCTGCCTAGGTATTTGTTTCTAAAATAAATATCCCAGATAAATACTAGAACGCCATGTGGTAGCCAAAGAAATAGAATTCAGTAGTCAAAAAAGAGCAAAAGCAATTCAGATCTTTACTGGAGGTTAGAAAAGTGTCAGAGGATTGAATTCTAACCTACAGCTCTTTGCCTATTTGCACACGTGCGCGCGCACACACACCACCCACCCCCGCTTCTGAGAGTCTCCGAAACCCTTCCTGTGCTCACCTCCCAGGCAGAATTCTCCCCAGAGGCAGCCTAACATGAACATGGCTCCAGACTCCCTTGTCCCCCATCTCTCAGTTCCTTCTCTCATTTGCCCCCCTCATGCAGCTTTTGCTCCCCTTTGCAATGGCGATGTATCAAAGCCGATTCACTTCTTGCAGTCCTGAAACCCTTTCTGCCTACATACTTCATCTGTATAACAAAAGCCCAAGAACTGATCCACCATGTTGGATGGCAGAATGGAGGAAGCTGAGAGGATAAAGATAATTCTCTTTCCGGCGGAGGAAAAGAAGCAGACCCATCTCTCTGTCTCGAGGCAAGTAGAGGGTAGAGGGTTGAATTGGACCCCTGAGAGCTCTTCCACCCGAAATTCCATGATTTGGGATTGTGAAAGTGCCAGTCATGCATTAAACTTACTTTTAGGGTTTTTTGAGCATCGTACACTGGTATGATTAAGCCCTGGTCTTAACAGTATTGAGGATTGATTTATTAATATTCTCAGAGAGTGCCTTTAATGGTTTTGAACTTCATTTTGGAGAAAATTCAGGTTTCCAGATAAGAATGTTCTTGACCTGTTAGTGCTGTGGCTTTTCATCGCAGTTCACTGCATTACAGCAGTCATCCTGAAGTACGGATGGATGCCAACAGGACCTACTAGGAATTGAGATTTAGCTCCACAGTGAAAGAAATTTAAATGGAAAGTTTAGTGACCCTATGGGATTGTAATTGGTTTTGAGATTTTAATTGAAAAATGGGAGGCAGGAATATGTGACGCTTTCTGAACAAAAACAATATACCCTTATGCAAAGATGAAAAAGGTTCTAGGTTCTGTCAGTTGACTTTCAGTTCCCATTTGTAGGATTGCACTTCAATGAGATTTCAGGCTTTACCTCTTATTTTCTAACATATTTTTGCATATACCATTACCCCTACCTGGAGTTTCTACCTTCCTGCCCTTCGTTGATCTGAATCTGATCCTGCCTCCCCTCCCCCAGGAGAACAGCAGAGTCTAGGAGAAATCACAGTGGATTAAGGGTCAGAGAGATAAGGAGAATCCACCCACTCAATATGACAGGGGCTGGGTCACTTGACTTTTTTCAGTCTCTGTTTCTTTAATCTCGAAGTATAACCCCCCTCCTAAAATAATGGCCGTGAACATTTAATGAGCCTTTATTACAATGGAAAGTTCTTCACATACATTATTTCATGTAATCACAATAACAGTTTATCACAACGCATTATTTATTGACAAATTGTTTTCATCCCCTCCCCCCCTTTTCTTCACAAACAGCAGACTTGTCAACATTCATTTTTGCTTCCCAGTTTTACACAATATAACAAAGCTCTTGAGATTGTGTGGCAAAGACACTTTATGGGGATATAGATGATTTTTACATAGTCAAATGAACCGCATGTATTTATGTTGTATTAAAACTGATGGGGCTTCCCTGGTGGTGCAGTGGTTAAAAGAATCTGCCCGCCAATGTAGGGGACACGGGTTCGAGCCCTGGTCCTGGAAGATCCCACATGCCCCAGAGCAACTAAGCCCGTGCGCCACAGCTGCTGAGCCTGAGCTCTAGAGCCCGCGAGCCGCAACTACTGAGCCCACTTGCCACAACTACTGAAGCCCGTGTGCCTGGAGCCCGTGCTCCACAACAAGAGAAGCCACCGCAATGAGAAGCCCGTGCACCACGATGAAGAGTAGCCCCCGCTCGCCGCAACTAGAGAAAGCCCGCGTGCAGCAACCAAGACCCAACGCAGCCAAAAAAAAATAATAAATAAATAAATTTATTTTTAAAAAGCTGCTTTCTTGGAACCAGATATATCATCTGAATATTTGAGAGGGAAAAGTAAAACCAGTAACCTGGGAGACTCGGAAGAAGGCCACAGAAGAAATTAACTAGGCTATGGATTTTAAACCCTGTCACTGAACGCTCCCTGAGGTGGTTTTGTCTTTTTCTCTTTGAAAATTTCTTATTGCAGTGTAATTCACATAACATAGCCTAACGTTCACCATTTTGAAGTGTGAACTTCAGTGGGTTGGGTCTTAGTACATTCTCCATGTGGTGTAACTGTCGCCACTGTTTAATACCAGAACATTTGCGGTCACTACTGTGAATAATGCTGCCGTGAACGTTCGTGTTCAGTTTCCCTCCATTTCTACATGTACCGACGCTTTCCTGAGGGGAACGCCTCCACCGAGCTGGGAGGAGGGAAGGGGGTGAGCCGTGGGAGAAAGGGGGAGAAATGAAAGGTGCCACATCGTCAAGCTGACCGTGGCTGTGCAGCCAAACACAGCTGGGTGCTCGGACCCACGGGCCGTGTCCAGAGAGGGTGCGTGGCTCCCTGTGGCTCGGAGTATGTCACTGGCAGAAAGAAGGGCAGACAGTTCCTCTGTTGTCGCCTTCCTGTCTCAATCAGAGTGAACGCCACGGGGCCCTACCCACTTTGTCCTCTGGCTCATGTTTCCTGGCCTTGATGGGCAGCCTCTTCAGGTCTGGCCTGGTTACCGTCCAGGTGCTGGGGTCGCTCCTTGTTGCCCGCTGCTGTCGGGGCAGCGGCGGAAGCCACTCTGGGGTGTGGTGACCGCGGGAAGCACACAGGCCGTTACTGGAACACTTCTGGCTGAGGCTCGGGTGGGTGGCTGAGGGCCAGAGTCGCGAGCAGGTGAGACTGAGCCAACTACTCTGGGGCGTCATCTGGGTCCCACATGCTGAGAGATCAGAAAGTGCTGCTTGTTGGCTTGTGGTTCATCAGTGGACTGGTTTTCCGGCTCCATCGCTGTGTAACTAACCACACCAACACTCAGCGGTCTCGAATGCCGCCTTCTCTCTCAGGGATCTGTGTGCTGCCTGGGCTTGGCTGGGCGGTCCTCACCTGAGATCTCTCCTGAGAGGGCAGCTGGAGGGCCACAGTGTGCACTCCGAGGCTGACCCTTGATGCTGATGTTGGCTTGGAACTCTGCTGCACCTGATTGATGGGAGCCATTCCCCGGGACCCGCTGTGGGACTTGGCATTCTCACAGCATGGTGATGCGTTCCGAGAGGGTGATTCCCCCAAGCTAGAGTCCTATGTCCCTTGGAAGTGTAGGAAACCGAGGCTTCTGAAGTTTAAGTAGTGGGTCAGGTGATACAGAGGCTGTGGGAGTGATTGTCCTAGACCTGATGCTGTCATAGGATTGTGGGAAATAAGCAAATATGTGTCTTAACACTCAGGCCTGGCACACAGTAGGTGCTCGTGACCTCCACGTTTATTGAGTACTTAATGTGTACAGAATACTGTGCTAGGCTCTTTTTTTTTTTTCACACACACACACACACACACACACACACACACACACACTATATTTTATTTTTACAAGAGATAAATAAACTGACACCAAGCATTGTAAATGGATGACCACAACAAAAGCAACAATGATTGCAATTACCAAACACGAAACACACTCATACTATGTCATAATATTGACATTCAGTCCAGTAATCCTCCACTGTAACAGCTCCTTTACTTTGCAGTGAAAATTGATTTGTATATTTTTTGCCTCTGAGTCCT
>NC_041234.1:4257820-4258534 GCF_002837175.3 Physeter macrocephalus | reverse complement strand
TTCATCAGTTTTCCATTAGAGTTCTGAAAATGCTTATTCATTCAGTTCAGCAGTATAGTCAGTTACCAGAAACCTGTACTTGTCAGTCTTTTCCATGAATTCCTTGAAGATGAAACCCTTTTATAGGAACATTTTTGCAAAAGCGTCAGAGTACACCTAGAACTGTCTGTAAATGACAGAAGACTTGAAACTGACCACGGTTAAAGATTTGGTGAAAGTTCATAATAATGCAGTTGGCAAGGAAATTTAGTTATTTCTGAGATATACATTTTAAAGTAATAACTAGAATTATGACTTATAACATTATATCAGAACATATAAGATTTTTGGAAATGTCGTGTAGTGTCTGAAACATTTATATTAACATATTTCCATACAAATAAACCAAAGAAAGTTTAGTATTAGTTGTTTTGTTTGTTTGTTTGTTTATATTGCAGGTTCTTATTAGTCATCAATTTTATACACATCAGTGTATACATGTCAATTTACTGAGTCTTGATTTGTGACCCAAGATGTGATCTATCCTGGAGAATGTTCCGTGAGCACTTGAGAAGAAAGTGTAATCTGCTGTTTTTGGATGGAATGTCCCATAAATATCAATTAAATCTATCTGGTCTATTGTGTCATTTAAAGCTTCTGTTTCCTTATTTATTTTCATTTTGGATGATCTGTCCATTGGTGTAAGTGAGGTGTTAAAGTCCCCCACTATTACTG
>NC_041234.1:4220779-4257217 GCF_002837175.3 Physeter macrocephalus | reverse complement strand
TTTTTGAATTATGGTTTTCTCTGGGTATATGCCCCGTAGTGGGATTGCTGGGTCATATGGTAATTCTATTTTTAGTTTTTTAAGGACCCTCCGTATTGTTTTCCATAGTGGCTGTATCAATTTACATTCCCACCAACAGTGCAAGAGGGTTCCCTTTTCTCCACACCCTCTCCTGCCTTTGCTGTTTGTAGATTTTCTGATGTTGCCCATTCTAACTGATGTGAGGTGATACCTCAGTGTAGTTTTCATTTGCATTTCTCTGATAATTAGTGATGTCGAGCAGCTTTTTGTGTGCTGGAGTGTTCTAATTTCCTTCTTTTACATGTAGCTGTCCAGTTTTCTCAGCACCACTTATTGAAGAGACTGTCTTTTCTCCATTGTATATCTTTGCCTCCTTTGTCATAGATTAGTTAACCATAGGTGCGTGAGTTTATCTCTGGGCTTTCTATCTTGTTCCATGGGTCTATGTTTCTGTTTTTGTGCCAGTACCATATTGTCTTGGTTACTGTAGCTTTGTAGTATAGTCTGAAGTCAGGGAGTCTGATTCCTCCAGCTCGGTTTTTTTCCCTCAAGACTGCTTTGGCTATTCGGGGTCTTTTGTGTCTCCATACAAATTTTAAGATGATTTGTTCTAGTTCCGTAAAAAATGCCACTGGTAATTTGATAGGGATTGCATTGAATCTGTAGATTGCTTTGGGCAGTAGAGTCATTTTCACAATATTGATTCTTCCAATCCAAGAACATGGGATATCTCTCCGTCTGTTGGTATCATCTTTAATTTCTTTCATCGGTGTCTTATAGTTTTCTGCATACAGGTCTTTTGTCTCCCTAGGTAGGTTTATTCCTAGGTATTTTATTCTTTTTGTTGCAGTGGTAAATGGGAGTGTTTCCATAATTTCTCTTTCAGGTTTTTCATCATTAGTGTATAGGAATGCCAGAGATTTCTGTGCATTAATTGTGTATCCTGCTGCTTTACCAAATTCATTGATTAGCTCTAATAGTTTTCTGGTGGCATCTTTAGGATTCTCTATGTATAGTATCGTGTCATCTGCAAACAGTGACAGTTTTACTTCTTCTTTTCCATGTGCTAGGCTCTTTGAGGGCTACAAGAAGAAATGGGACATTCATGGGCCCTGCTGTCGAGAGGCTAATATCCTAATTGGACTGGAAAGGGGGGCCATGAGAGAGAGCCTATAAGGGTGGAGCTTCCTGTGCTTGAGGACCATGAAGTAGAGAGGGAAGGACCCCAGAGCAGTGATGGCATTTAAAGGAAAGATTCATTTCAGCTTCAGTGGGGGCGGGGCATGGGGGGAGCTGCCTTCCTTTCTTTACCTTTGAATTTCCTGCACAGATTCAGCAAGATAATGTCTACAAAGATGTTTTAAAATATTCCTTGTATTTTTAAAAATAAATTTATTTATTATTTATTTATTTTTTGGCTTCATTGGGTCTTCAGTCCTGCGTGCAGGCTTTCTCTAGTTGCAGCAAGCAGTGGCTACTCTTCGTTGCGGTGCGCGGGCTTCTCATCGCGGTGGCTTCTCTTGTTGCGGAGCACGGGCTCTAGGCGCGCGGGCTCAGTAGTTGCGGCTCGTGTGCTCTAGAGCGCAGGCTCCGTAGTTGTGGCTCACGGGCTTAGTTGCTCCGCGGCATGTGGGATCTTCCCGGACCAGGACTCGAACCCGTGTCCCCTGCATTGGCAGGCGGGTTCTTAACCACTGCACCACCAGGGAAGTCCTCCTTGTTTTTAAGGACACTTCTGATACATGGTTAAATGCTCTACAAATGGGGAGGTTTCCATCAATGGGACGTAATATTCATGGCCATTCATTCAGGAAACATTTGAATACCATGTGCAAGGTGCTGGGGATTCGAGGGCAAGGAGCAGATGAAAGGCTCAGATAGTAGCATGTGGGGCAGTAACAACCATGGCAAACGCTGTGTGTGTTGGGCGGGTGCAGGCAGGTGGCCGATCTTTCCTTCTGCAGATATGTTTTGGGGCCTACTCTTTGAGTCCACACTTAGCAGGGCTCTGGATATCCAGAGAGGAGCCACAGGCAGGGCCTTGCCCTGCAGAATCAGCATAGTCTAGAACAGCGGCTCTCAAGGTGTGGGCCCTGGACAACATTCTCTGGCCGGCCCCAGGCCCACTCCATGAAACACTCTGGGGGTGCCGTCCAGCAGTCTGGGTTCACAAGCCTTCTGGGTGGTTCTGACCCACGTTCCGGCGGGAGGAGCATCAGGCTAGGAGCAGTCTCAGTCCTGCTGCTGCACGTGAGCATCACACGGGAGCTTTCAGAGCACCAGCGCCCTGGCCACACCTGAGACGACGTGGCCAGTCTCTGGGAGGGAGGCACAGGCACCTGTAATTGTTAAAGCTCCCCAGGTGATTGCATTGTGTAGCCACAGTTGAGAAGCAGTGGTCTCCATGCCCTTAGATCATCACAGCACAAACGAGTCACCACGGAGGTGTGAATGCCTCCCTGCCTGCCGGCCCACAGAAGGACAGGCACCCCAGAGGAGGGGGCTGGCAGGCCCTGGACTTCCTATTTGATGAGCTCTTCATTCCCGGTTCCCTTTCTTTTGTCTGGACAGTGCAGTTGCATGGATGTGAGTTGTGATTGGGGAGGTTACTTTAAAATTCATTTAATGCAATCAATTTTTAAAAGTTGAACGCAGCTGGCTTCCCCTAAAAACTTTGTATTTCGATAATGGTTATTACATACCATGAATAATTGACTAATATCAGCTCATTAATATTCTAGTGGGAGAGTACCCCAGGCTAATAAAATTCATTTTTAAATTAGTTTTAAAAAATGTGTTGCCACAGCCCAAGGATAACGGGAAGTTACTCCAAGCAAGAGCAGTTCAGTGAAGTATGAAATTTTATGCTGTTCTGTTCACATAAAATAGTTGTTTGGCTGCTCAGTATCCCTGTTTGATTCGCATTTCCTGTAGGGATGAATTGCCCGGGAAAAGGCCTCCGTTTCAGGGGTGCACACTATCTGCGCGCTGTTGCCCTGGGAAGCCTTACTACAAGACTGGGCCAGGGGTGGCTCTGACATGGGTCCCCCTTGTCCTTCTGGTAGGTAGGACACCTCTGGGAACATGTCCCCTGTTCCCCCTTTGTCTTTGGGTCCCTCCCAGGGCTTTACACTTGGGCCAGAGTTTTAAAAATTAAACTTTCTACTTTGAGGTCATTGCAGAGAGACCCCGTGTACCCTTTACCCAGTTTCCCCCAGCGGTACTAACGTGCAGCACTGTGGTCCACTCTCACAGCGAGGGTCGCAGACGCCGGCACAGTCGTCACTGCAAGGCCCCTTCATGATGCCCTTTTGTAGCCACCACTTCCCTTCTGCCCCTCTTCCCTAACCCCTGGCAAGCACTGATCTCTTCTCCATCTGTTCTCATGGGGTTCAAGGATAAAATGGGTCTCTGGTTTAATAAAAGAGAGACAATATGTGTGCACATGTAATACAAGGTACAAGGGACAAAGGACGACTGGGTACAACGCTAGGATTTCGGGCCATACAGAAAGAAGACTGCCTTGTGAACCAAATTCCGCATTAACTCTTGACTATACCACGTCTTTAGAGGAGGTCTCCTGGTATTGTTAGCATTCGTGTATTAAGGTCAGTTGCCCTGGGTCTGTTAATCATAGTCTACCTTGATTGCTCTGGCTGCGTTGCTGTAGTGGTAATAACAGGTCAGGTCCACGCCCTCTAACACGTAGGGGCTGTCCAGTTTGTGCTCTACCCCTTCGTCCTTCGGGATAAGCCCAGGGCCTCTTGGCAGGGGTCCCTGGAGGGTCATCAGGGATCACAAGGTGGAAGTTGGAGATGTAAGTTAATTATTTGGCTTCTCTTCAAATGGATGTTCTGGAAATGATTGCTTGATAGTTCTCTTTTAATCAGGAGAGGCAGATGCTGTGTGGGGGAAGGAGGCTTTACCCCAGCCTTACTCACCCAGCAAAACTCAACCCTGCTTAGTCTCAGAGTTTCCTTATTCATCTCTGTCCCAGAGCAGTTACGTGTGAAGGGAGAGAATCACGAGAGTGAGCCTGGAGGCTCCTGGTCCAGTACTGTTCAGTACGGTAGCCACCAGCCTCATGTGGCTAGTGAGTGCTTGAAATGGGCCCATTGTGATGGAGGAACTGAACGGTTAATTGCACTTAATTTTGATTATCTTAGATTTAAACAGACACACATGGCTTGTGGCTGCCATATGACAGCATAGACTCCAGGTTACCCACCTTGGGCTGTTTGGGTCACTCAACCCCACTCAGTGGGGCTAAAAAAGAATGGCTTGGCCCGGTTGCCCCCAGGGCCATCTGGCTACCCCCTTTCCCCACCCAGCGCCCAAACATTTCCAAACCATCAGTTTGAACGGGAAGCAAATAATTAGCACATCTGTGCCCAGCTGGCCAGTGCCTGGCTCACAGTAGTGCCTACTTGGTACTTCTCTAATGAGTTGGACTTGCACTTCTCTCCAAATTTGCATGCACATTCCTGGGACAAGGATGGGACTTGTTCGCTGAGTACAATACTGGGTCTCAGAAAGCGATGAAGGTTTCGTTCATGGGTGCTAAGACAGAGCTGTTAGTTTCCTCCTTTGCCAGAGAGCCGCATGGGAAAGCAGTAATTAAGAGTGTGTGTGGGTCCTGGAGTCAGGTTCTTAGGTTGGAATCTGGCGTCTCCACTTTCTGATGGCGTGGCCTTGAACAAGTTAACCTCTGTGCCTCCCTTTCTGTACTTATAAGATGAGGATCATAATAGTATCTCCGTCATCATGGGGTGATGGGGCCGAGTAGATTCAAGCAATGGACTTGGTTCGCAGATTGTAGCCTCCCGTTATGACGAAGCAGGTGATGACTAAGGAGCCTGATAATGAAGATTTTCTGGAAAGGAAATGATTTGAAGGTGTGACTCTTACAAGTGCCCACAAGGGGGCAGCCTAAAATCATGCATGTCCCTGGAACAAACAGCCTTCTGTTAGTAAAGCCTCAAGGCAACATGGCCAGTTTCAAATGTGCTTGGCCCTTTTCCCTCAGTTTTTCTTTCTTTCTTCTGTTTGAACAACACTTTCAGTGGCTCTCAGGCAGTATCTTAGATCTAGAGGGTGACAGCATCTGTCCAGGTGGCCTAGGCTTCTCTTTGTAGCTTTTCACACAGAACAAATCCTTATTAAGCAAACGCTTAAGGTAGAGACTAGAGCTTGAAAATGTTTAGAGGATCATTGAAGAGAAACCTGGTTTTGTCTCCCTGCTCCCCTTCCGCTGACCACATGGCTGCCTTTGAGCTTTGTGTGTGCACCTCGAGGCCTGTGGGGGTGTGGTGTGGCCCGAGCGGGCGACCCAGAGATGCACACCCGCCCTTGGTTCGGGAGCCCCTCCCTCCCTGCAGGGAGACTGAGAGCGCTCTGCAGCCAAGCAGAATGAAGTTAGGGTTCTGCCAGCCAGAAACTGTGGGGTCTTGAAGGTGAGTGGGGTTTAAAAAGGTGCAAGGGATGTGGGGAAAAGGGGTCAGATTGGGGGGGCCAGCAGTGATGAGCTGAGAAATTGGGCCTTTAAATTCTTGATGCTGTTCATGTCGTCGATAGCGTTGTAATGATTAAGAGTTGACAAAACCCAAATGAACTTATTTACAAAACAGAAATAGACTCACAGACATAGAAAACAAACTTATGGTTACCAAAAGGGATGGGGGGAGGGATAAATTAGGAGTTTGGGATTAACAGATACACACTACTATACATAAAATAGATAAACAACAAGGACCTACTGTAGAGCACAGGGAACTATATTCAGTATCTTTTAATAGCTATAATGGAAAAGAATATGGAACAGAATATATATATATATATATATATATATATATATAACTGAATCACTTTGCTGTACATCTGAAACTAACACAACATTGTAAATTAACTATACTTCAGTTTAAACAAAAAAGAAAAAAAAGAGAGTTGACTAAAAACAAACATGGGGAGTGGCACTTGTAGTCAGGTTTATTTTCCAGGACTTCTCTCTTGAGCTTTAATATACCTGCTGCATAATCCAGGCTGCAAAACTAGATGCTCTTGGGGAATCGTGACAAACCATTGTTTATCACGTCCATCCTCATCTGCATTCCTGCTGCCTGCACTGCGGCGGTCCAAGCCTCCCGGCCCCTCTCCTGGGCAGTGGCAGGAACATCCCTAAAAGGGGCACAGCTCACTGTGGCAGCGAGGCACACTATGAAGTCAGCTGTGACACTACCACGGAGGGGGGGCCCAGGCGCTGGGAAGGTGAATCCAGTTGTAGTAACACTAAAGCCGATTTCTCCAGAATGTGGTCCTTGACCATTATATAAGTAATACTCATGAATGACCAGTTGTGAGCAAGTGCAATAAATTATTTTTAATCCTAAAACAGCCGTGAAGATCATTTAATCTTTGAATCAGAAAGCACTTTAGGGTCCTGTAGAAGATGGGTGGAGATGCGGAGCTCCTGGGATGTTTCCCGGACTTGGGGGGAATTGCCATTCTTTCCATTTTATTTGTTGTGGATATGTAAGTAGCAAGTACAGTAAGTCCCCTACATACGAACCTTCAAGTTGCGAACTTTCAAAGTTGTGAACGTGCGTTCCATCAATGTCAGGCGTGAGTGACATTGCAGCTTGCCCTCCGTCTCCTATTGCTGACGATCCTTCAGCTCTACCATCTCCCACCTCCTCCCCCTCCTCCAGTCAGCAACTCTTCCTGCCTCTTCACTCGATGCCAGCCCCTGTATGCCAGCTGTTGTGCTGTACTACTGTACTTTTCAAGGTACTGTGCTGTAAGACTAAAAATGTTTTCTTTATTTTTTGTGTTTGTTTTTTACGTATTATTTGTGTGAAAAGTATTATAAACCTGTTACAGTACGGTACTATATAGCCGATTGTGTTAGTTGGGTACCTAGGCTAACTTTGTTGGACTTATGAACAAATTGGACTTACGAACGTGCTCGCGGAACAGAACTCGTTCGTATGTAGGGGACTTACTGTAAACAGGAGTACGTTATATTCCTTCTTTGTGATTCTAAACTGCTAAGATTGACATGGGAGCAAACTTAGCGGAAACGAAATCAAACTTGAGTGTTGTATCTTCTCAGTGTTCACCCGAGGAGCTCATACATGTCCCTCAGCAGTTGGCTCCTTCCAGAAAGTCACATGTTCACTGTGTGTGTAATAATCGTGTCTACTTTTGTGCTTCTGCCTTCCCCTGGGAGCGGGACGGGGGGAGGCCCAGTGGGCTTTTCTGCATGTTGCCAGACCTGTCACTTATTGCGCCTTCTGACCCCTGTGAGGCCAGGCCTGGGGACGGAGGACTAGGGAGAGGGTTGGTTCTCTGGGGCTGGCATTGGGCCACTACCAACCCAGCTTGGTGGGGGAGCGTGGCAGCCGTGGCTACCGCCCCTCGGCTCTCAGGATCGGGCCGTGTGTGTGGTACGGAGCACTGCTGTTGGATGATGTGTGCGTGTGGCCAGACCCAGGGTGCAGGCCAAGGGGGTCCCTGGCACTCAGCGGACGGGGAGAGTGAAGTCTTTCATCATGTTTTCTCTCTTGTAGGCATGGATGGATTTTTAAAATCTGATGAGAGACAACGACTAGCTAAAGAAAGACGAGAAGAAAGAGAAAAATGTCTTGGTAAGTTGTGCACTTTGGCTGTTTAGGTCTAGGGAGTGGAGATGTGATGCTGTCTTTTCTCAAGACCCTTAGAAATTTGTGACTGAATGGGAAGAGAACTGGGACAGTTGCTAGGTGAACGTGGAAAACTGGGAGCAAACCCGCACTGCCACTGGCCCGTTCACAGTTGTTATATAATTCTCAGGACAGTTGATTTACTCACTGAGCATGCGTTGAACCTCTGTTACTGGCACCGCGCTAGAGCTGTGGGTAGGATGCTGGAGAACGAGAGACAGTCACCGCCCCCGCCCGCTCAGGCGGCCTCTCCCCAGGGCAGCTAGAAGGGCCATCCTCGGGGGAATGGAGGAAATCGGCACCGAAGGACATTTCTGTGTTAGGACAGGGAACCCATTGAGGAAGGCTGTCGTACCTTTTGCAGGAGTGGCTTCCCCAGGGCACTGAGACAGATGAGGAGCTTTCGAATCCTACTTCTTGAGTGCCTCCTGCTGGTCGGCTCAGACGTTGCGTCCTCCAGGGAACCCTTGCCTGCCTGGCCAGGTGGAGTTAAGGCCCTTAGTAAATGTCTCAGGAAGGAGGCCAGCCAATCCTGTCCATCGTCTTCTGTTTACCCTCACCCAGCTCAGCGTCTGGTGCGTGGTGCGTGTACAGCTAACGTGTCCCGAGTGAAGATACCCTGATAGCTCTCATTTCTCAATCCTGCGTGTGGCCTAGCCACTGGGACGAGTCTGACTTGATGGCAATGACAGGCAGAGCTCCCACGTGCAGAGGCAGTGACTGTCCACTTTCCGTGCATTGTCTCTCTCGGTCTCCACAACACTGTGATGTTGCACGTGCGACATCTCCACTTCACAGAGGAGGAAACTGAGGCAGAGGGATGACGTGGTTAATATGTCCAGGGTCACCCACCTAGTGGCGGACACGCCAGAACCCTTCATCTCAGTCACTTCGGCCTACGATCCCACCGGGCTCTCTTTTTGGGGGGTCACTCTTACTTCTGTGTTTTTGGTATTAATCCAAATGGTGTGGGGTGCTCTGGTCATGACACCTGCCTTCTGCCTTCCCTCCCGCAGCTGCCCGGGAGCAGCAGATCCTGGAGAAACAGAAGAGAGCCAAGCTCCAGTACGAAAAGCAAATCGAGGAGCGATGGCGCAAGCTGGAAGCGCAGCGGCAGCGAGGGGAGCAGAAGAGGGCTGCCGTGGAGGAGAAGAGGAGGCAGAAGCTCCGGGAGGAGGAGGTGAGGACTGGCCCGCAGCCGCCTCCGCGGCTCACGCCCGAGCGGGAGCAAAGAGACAGACCCATTCAGCTTAGCTGCGGAGTCTGCTTCCGGGACCCACACGAGGCTGCAGGACGGGCTGCGAGGGGCGGATAACATGACCTTGTATTCACTGCTGGAAAATCAAACGGTCTACCTTCCGATACAGACGTGCTAGTCTGTTTATATTTTAATGCATGTTCTTGCTTTAATCATCCTTTCTCTCCAGTTATCTTTTAAAAAAGAAATGGATTGGAATGACCCCGACAGCGTCCTTGATTACTGAACTTTGAAAATATATTTAGAAAGCATATTTGGGGTATGGATTTTCTTAACAAGTGTATTTTAAGGGTGTAATCACAGCCTTGTATCAGGTGATGATCATTTTTTATTCATAAAGTATAGTGACTCATCATTTATTTTTACTTTTTTTTACCACTTGTAAAAGCATAAATATATTACAAATTTTAATACATGATTAGTAAGCAAAAAGGTAAATGTTTATTGTAAGTAATAATAGATGGGGATGATATTTGAATGAATTACCCTTGAATGAAGGATTTAATTTTTTTTTGATTTTTTAATTGTATTTTTTAGAATTCTTTTTTTAAATTGGAGTACAGCTGATTTACAATGTTGTGTTAGTTTCAGGTAAACAGCAAAGTGATCCAGTTATACATATATTCATTCTTTTTTAGATTTTTTTTCTTTTTTGAAATCTTACTAAATTTTTTAATTTTTATTTTATTTTTTTAACATCTTTATTGGAGTGTAATTGCTTTACAATGTTGTGTTAGTTTCTGCTGTATAACAAAGTGTGACTCATCATTTAGTATGAACAATATAGAGGTTTGTTAATCGCTAACACTCTAAGATACAGAGATGTTGGTATAAATTCAGTAGTTTTTAAATCTCTGAATTGTTGTCACTGTCTTTACCCTTTTGGCTTTTTTTTTTTTTTTTTTTTTTTTTTTTTTGCGGTACGCGGGCCTCTCACTGTTGTGGCCTCTCCCGTTGCGGAGCACAGGCTCCGGACGCGCAGGCTCAGCGGCCATGGCTCACGGGCCCAGCCGCTCCGCGGCACGTGGGATCTTCCCGGACCGGGGCGCGAACCCGCGTCCCCTGCATCGGCAGGTGGACTCTCGACCACTGCGCCACCAGGGAAGCCCAACCCTTTTGTCTTTTTTTAATTAAAAAAAACTACAACACAAACATGCTCACAATACACGGAATTAGACCCATCTTTGCCCACAGAGCACAGGCTTAAGTGGCGGCTTCTTTGTTCCTCTTAGTGAATGGAGGCCTGAGCCAGGGTCTTAGCCACAGTCGCTGTTGCTCTCGCAGCCCGATCACTGTCTGCCTTTGTCAGCTCCTGGTGCAAATCCCAGCCCTCCCACTAAGCAGCTGGCATCCAGGGCCAAGTCTCAGACCCCTCTAGCTCGGTCTCCTCAGCCCAAAACAGAGGTGGTCATAGGAGTTAAAAGAGGTGACTTCTGAAAGTGCCAGCAAAGCACCTAGCACAGAGCAGTCGCTCAGAAATGTTAGCTTCCCTTCAGTGACTTCAGCTGACCCTGGCTGAAGCAAGGTCAAGAGAGAGCTACCCAGGAAAGATTATGGCACAGAGTGTAGAGACCAGGAGAAAAGCCACAGGGCGTTGGGGCTGTTTCAGTGACGGGGCGGGTCTCTCCTTTCCCAGCCCGGGTATTTGTCGCGAGTGCTGGACTCGCCCCTTTTCTTCCCATCCTCCCTTCCTTGACTCACAGCTTCTCTCTTTTCTCCCAGCTCTCTCCATTTCCACTCCTGACCTCCTGCGTGATTGCTGATTGCAGGGAATGTGTGTCACTGCCGTTTCCAGGAAGGGGTGCTGTGAAGTCACGGGAGATGCTTCCTGAGCCTCTGCCACACCTGACAGTGTCACACGGGTCCACCTTTGAGGGACCCGTGTGACAGATGAGGGGATGTCATGCCAGATGATTGGTCCTGATGCAGCTGACTCGTTAGTGGCTGTGCTTCGGACAATTTCCTGTTTGCTTTGTGTGCTCCCTTTCACCCCTGGTGTGGTGATGGTGGGGATGGGGCAGGCTGCCTGCCCACGGTCAGCACAAACACACATCGAGCTTGCGCCCCTCTTCTCCCCACACACGGCAGGGCAGGGCTGAGAGCTGGGCCTCCCATGGGTGTAGAGCAACGGAGGAAGCAGTGGGCTCCCTCCACCACCTGCTCCTGCCCTCTGAGCCCCCGGAGACCCAGGTGGAGCTTAGGGACTCTCCCCATGCAGGCTGGCCTGTGAATCACCTCATCATCAGTGATCTGCTAGTGCAGAGGTCCGATTGGCATTCTCATGGGTGATCTTTGGAGAGGACAGATAGGGCTCTGCTGCGGGAGCCCTTTCCAAAGGAAAGCCTTTGCATTCGCCCCCATGGTTCGCTGGAGATCTTTGGGAGGGCTGCTGCCTGCTTGGCACATGGCTGTGGAGACTCTCCCTCCTCTTCTCAGTGCCAGATTTAAGTCCTTTTTGTCAGGGCCTGTCTCTGTCAACCAGGGAGAAGCCTCCGCAGGAAGATGGTTCGTTTCATTTGGCCTCTGTAGCTTGTTGGAAAGCGTTTGCGTTGCCCACAGACTCCTGCCTCCCTGGGTCTGATATTAGGAGCTCATAAGAGGCGTGTTGACTCCTCACCTCCCCACCAGCCCTGCCCTGGCTCCGTGTGCCTAGGACTGTTTCCATGATGCCGCTCTTGGTAACGCCCCACATCTGTGTGGGTGAGCCCCAGACTCGGCCTGGAGGCCTCCTCTCCACCAACACAGAAGTGGGCGTCACAGCCGGCCTAGCTCCCAGAGGTGTCGAGGGCTGGAAGCTGGTCAGGCCTGTCCTTGGGAAGGGGGAGTCCAGTGTCCACTTGACACTCTGACCTTGAGCTCATTTCCTCACTGGAGGCCGCCTTCTCCTACAGGTGGGTTCTTCCAATCTTCACATGCCACACAGCTCCCAAGAATCAAGCTTCTGGAACAAGCTTTTGTCATCTGCCTGGGTTAAGGCTGACAGCACGATACGCTCACCCCTTCTCCACTCAGGGAAGTATAGCTTCATGACTAGGGGCCCTGGAAAGTGGTATTTGGTGAAGCCACCTCCATGTCCCTCATGCTAAACAGAAAACCAGGAAAGACCTCTTTCAGAGAGTACCTTCGTCTCTGTAAGTTACTTGAACACATCACAACTTCTCATATTCTTCTTGCTTGATACCTAACAAAACCCACCAGGCTGAGTGTAAAAATGAGAACTTTCTGCACTCAACTAAGCCTAAACTTCACTAAGCTGAGAGCTGACTGCTCTCAGAGGGCATTGGCTGGCATGGGGCATGGTGATTACGTGGCTTTCTGGCCAGATGTGGACGTCTGTTTGCAGGGAGAAGGGCCCTCCACGGAGCCCTGCTTAGGACCTTTTGGGGGCTTGTCCCCATGTTGTCATCCCCAGAACACATGTAGTAAGGGCAGTGGAAAAGGCACAGTCAGCCCTCTACTCCTGCCTGAGACAGTTTTCTGGGTAACAGTGGCCAGGCCAAGCCCTGCTGGAGGCCTTTCGTACTGCTCGGCCAGCTCAGTGCGTCACCTTGGTCATGGATCTCCTCTGAGTTCACCCAGGCAGGTCTAGGGCCAGAGCTCAAGGTGTCAAGGGTGAGTTGCCCTCATTCCTTCGTTCCACTAAGCCCCACCCAATAGAGGACATTCTAGGGACAATAATCTGCGTTGCCTTTTCCCCATCCTCTGTTGATCATCAGATGATCCTCAGGAGAGCCAGAACTTGGCAGGAATTGCAGTATGCAGTATGCAGTATGCAACTTTGATATTTATTAATACCGTTCTTCTGATGTGATTGAACTTTCTCGCACACGCTCTCTCACGCTCAGCCTTTCCTCTCACCAGTGGTTCTCAGCACCATCCCAGCACCAGCAGCGCCCGCATCTTCTGGGAACTTACGAGGAATGCGTTGTCAGCACATTCACCTGAGACCCGCTGACTCAGAAACTCTGGGGGTGGGGCTCAGCAACTGGTGATTTAACAAACCCTCCAGGTGATTCTGATGCAGACTCACTCACATTTGAGAACCACTGCTCTAAACTGCCATGTTAACAATCCTCCTCTTCAAACTCGGATTCAGTTAGCATTGGTTAAGGATTTACTATGCTAGTTGTTATCTTGTAGACTTGAATGATCTGTAATATAGGTAATATCATACCCATTTTATAGACGAGGGAACCGACGCCCAAGGATGACATTAAACGATTAACTCAGGGTCATGGGGCTAAGTAGCAGGCAGAAGTGGGATTTGAATTCATATCTGCTGATTCCAAACTAGGATTCTTTGCATTCCATCACATGAAGGAATAGAAAGATACACACACATGCTAGGTAATACGGGACTATATGGGACTAACCTCTAATAAGAGTGAAGTGAACCAGTTTTGGTTTTGACATGTTTGAAACATCCCATTCTGGCAGCTTGGGTTTTATAAGTCCCCTTACCGTAGAGCTTGGTTACCACCTATTTTTAATCATCTCTCCAAAAGTGGGTGACGCAGGGTGACTGTGTCTTCTCTCAGGGATAGCATGATTTTTGTAAGTCTACGTACAGTTCAAAGGAATAAATCTCTAATGGTAGAATTTGGAGCAGCTCAGTGGGTTGGGGGTAGATGACAGAGGTATTTTTTCTAAAGGTAACCAAAAGGCTTAGGAGTAGGTCTGGCTTTGGATGAACATTCCCTTACAATTATGCCCCTAGATAGCTATTCAGTGATACGGTTGGCCGTGAGTCTTGGTGTTCTTTGTTCTCATTGTCTCCTAGTAGATGGACTTTTTTTTTTTTTAAATAAATTTATCATTTATTTATTTATTTTTGGCTGCACCGGGTCTTCGTTGCTGTGAGCGGGCTTTCTCTAGTTGCAGCGAGCCGGGGCTCGCTCTTCATTGCGGTGCGTGGGCTTCTCATTGCAGTGGCCTCTCGTTGCGTGCAGAGCACGGGCTCTAGGCACACGGACTTCAGCGGCTGTGACACGCGGGCTCAGTAGTTGTAGCTCGCGGGCTCTAGAGCACAGGCTCAGTAGCTGTGGCGCACGGGCTTAGTTGCTCCGTGGCATGTGGGATCTTCCTGGACCAGGGCTCGAACTCATGTCCCCTGCATTGGCAGGCGGATTCTTAACCACTGCGCCACCAGGGACGCCCAAGGACTGTCTTGTGAGGTCTTTTTGGCATGTAGGCAATCTCCCATAACCCACTCAATACTAAATTCACTCTGAGGTGAAAGATTTCAACACTTAAATTAGGTCATTGGTGGGAGGGAGGGGATATGGGGATATATGTATACGTATAGCTGATTCACTTTCTTGTACAGCAGAAGCTAATACAACATTGTAAAGCAATTATACTCCAATAAAGATATAAAAAAATCAGGTCGTTGGTTAAATAATGGATGTTAAATCCATATGAAGGAATACTATCGAGCCCCAGTCTTGAGTGATCAGACTTCAGTCCTCAAATAGTCAAGAAGTCCTCGTCCCTCCAAGCCGTCATCTTTTCTCAGACAAACCGCTGGGGCTGGCTGTCAGAATTTAATGGGCCAGGGTCTTGAGAACAGGATTCTGCCAGGAAATGCACACTCATGATTGTAGAGTCTCAGCCAAACACTAGAGCGCAGTTAATAGCAAATACGAGTCTGAGACTTACAGGAGGAAAGAAATCCCCCTTTCTGCTCACAGCTCCCTGGAGAAGCTGTCTTTTAGCAAAGTGTTATTCGGAGGAAAAATTATGCAGAGGAGGCTGAGATGTGGAGAATGCTCATCTCATCCCTCTGGTGTGGACAAAAGGGATAGATCCAGGCACCTCCTAAGTGACCTTTCTGTGTTTCTAGTGAGTGAAATAAAGGAGCCTTTCCCCGATCCTTAAGTCACGGTCACTCAGTTGGTGCTGCCCGAAATTAATTTTGCTTGCTTGTTTATTTAAGCCGTGAGAGAACAGTATCTTTATGTTTTGAAGTTGGGCTAGGATTAGCCCAGTTCCTGGAGCACCTCAGGGTGGGGTTTTATGAGAGTGAAAAGGTGTCCGTGTAACCACTTACCCAGTGGGCCTTCTCCAGTGGAGGCAGGGAGCGGATTTGGTATTTGCAGTGTCATTGCAGTGCCAGGGAAAGACTTGCCAGCAGTCAGGCCCAACTTTACGAAAAGAACAATTTGGTTAATACAGGGGAGTGCTTTTGATAAATGCTCTGTTAGGAGAGAAGCCTGGTTGTTGTGTTTTTCTTCTGGCTAAAAACTGTTTAGTTCTTCTTCCCTCCCCCCCACCACCCCGTCTAACTCTGAGAATGCATAGATGCTGGATTTTGTGGACAGAACTTTCTCTACTTTTGTCTCTTGAATTTTGAAATATGCAGTATTATCCCCAGATACTACATAGCAGAAAAGTGTTGTAATGTAGAGAACAATTAATTCCCCTTTAAGAAGTTCTAAGAGGAAAATGGGACTTTGCAAAATGGACTTCAAAGTCATGGTGTATCCCCCCAAAAAGTTATGCTTCAGGCTATTAAAATTCAAATTATATTTCAGTTTCCTCAAATCATAGTCCTCGGTGCTTGTCAACAAGAGAGGATGCAGTTGGTTCTAGAGCACAATTCCAGTTCTGCTGGATGGGACAGGCCTCAAGGAGTTAATGCTTGTCTGGCGTTATTCTTAAACAAATCAAGGCCTGGCTGCGGCAGCGGCCTCTCCCCTGGGAGGGAAGAGGTGCTGGGGCTGGGAGCCAGCGCTAGCCGCCTTGTTTACTCTCCGCCCACTAAGAAGGCGCTGGTGTGGTGGGGAGAGCACGCGTGCCTGGGTTTTGGATGCTGAGCAGAGAGCGCTGTCTGTTGAGTCACCCCCGCGCGGAGGTGCAGCAGTGCCGCGGGGCTGGGTGGTTAATCTTGCTCTCTCTTGCGTGAACCGGGCAGGAGCGGCTGGAGGCGATGATGCGCAGGTCCCTGGAGCGCACACAGCAGCTGGAGCTGAAGAAGAAGTGCTCGTGGGGAGCGTCAGTGGCCGCGGGGCCCGGAGGACGCGAGGGTGAGTGAAGGGCTGTCCCTGCATCGCAGGGCCCGGTGGGGAGATCTTGGGGCCGGAGGGAGATCACGGGCAGACTGGCACCCGCAGGATCTGGGGGATGCTTTGTACCGATCTGCAGGTACCTTTTTCGGATGTGATGTTTAAAGCTGCCAAGCTTCCTGTGTATGCATTTCTTGCGAAGGGGATCTGTTCATTCTTCTTGCTCACAAACAGCAGTTGATACAGTAACTGGGCTTTGAGGTAAAACGAAAGAAAAACAAAGAAAATGAATGTAGAGCCTGGCTAACCGGATCCACCTAGCAAGCCCAGGGGTAACCTAATTTCAGGGAAGGTCAACGACAGTAGGCTCAGTCACGGCTGCAGCATGACGGGGAAGGGCTGAGCCGCAGTAACCCGCTAAGAGGGGCTGGGGTTCTTCCCTCCACATTATTTATTTTTGTTGCTCTTTCAGTTTTGTTTTAAGGTGACTTATTTATTTCATTATCCAGTTCATACTCATCTTGAAATTTTCAAATGTTTAATGTATGGATTGTTACTTGTCCCTGGGTGGTTTTGCCCTCTTTTTAGTGTCTTTTCTGTGTCTGCCATTCTGTTATGCAGGAGCTGTATACCAGCTCTTTCTGAGAGCAGACGGGTTTACATGAGTGGTACAGTTTCTTGACTTTGCTGTATTGTGCTTTGAACCTTTTGTCAGTGAATATACTTTTCTTTTCTTTTTTTTTTTTTTGAGACGTCAACAACCCATCTCAGTTACTTTTTCTAATTTCCTAATAGAAACTAGAGTCAACCAGAAATGGGGACTTTTTTCTTTTACCTGTCTTTGCTCTGATTTTTTTTTTTTTTGCTGTGTAGGTGAATCAGGAAATACCCCACCCCCTCCTCTAGGTTTAGCAGCCAGCACCCTCCCTCCGGACCCAGGGACCACTGCCGCCGCTGCTGAGTCCACCAACGGTATATCCGAGCATCACTGTGCCATGGCATTTTGTGATGACTGTCCTGGTCACCCTCCTCCATCACTGTGTCTGTCTCAAGCACTTTTACAATTGATTTCTTAGTCTGACCCCTTAGAACTATTTTCTAGAAAGTGAATGACATGCCCATATTTCTTTGTTCGTCATCGTGGAGCGTGCATGCCTTACATCCTAGTACCCTGGAGACATTTCATCCTTAGCTCACTAACTTCTGCCTTGAAAATCTTGTCAGTGTTTGACTTCTGTGCATTTAGATCTTCAACGCTCTCATGTATCATTGGGTTTTAGGCATTAAGTAGTAGGGTATTTCAATCACTTCTGGTTACCAGAACCTGTAATTACACGGAGTTTGGGGTATTAATGTGATGGATTCCTGGAGAGGTGTTTGAGTTTACCAGTACTAACACTGTGAATCCAAACAAGGAGATAAGTTGGCTTTGTTCTTGATTTCCTCTCTCTAATAGGCTCTCTGTTTTGTATACAGGCCTGGGAAATTCTTAGGGTCTAGGTCAAGAATAGAACTAGCAAAACCTTGCTCCCATTTAATAGGGACTTTAGAAATTCAACCCATCTTTGACTGGTAAAGAAAAAACAAGATGTAAAAGGGATACAATATTTCCCAGGCCCCCAGAAGTTCAAATTATAGCAGTAGGAATAAATATCGTTGGTCTCCAGCATTTCTTTGACAAGGAATAATCTTTATTGGTGTTGCTGAGTAGCAGAGACTTTGCCGCCTGGGCCACGTTCACTGTCATATAGGCACTGGCCTTCCCCCAACAGAGAGGGGCAGGTAGAGTTGAGAATGACACCTTGGGAATTGTACCCAGGGCCCTGGGACAGGGTGAGGTGAGTGTGGTACTCGACTGGAGCACTTAGTTTAAGGGAGTGGCAGAAATCTCAGTAATCAAGGTAAAAGAATATTTTAATCAAAATTAATGAAGAACAATCTATGATGAACAAAATATTGAATTTGCAAAGACCAGTACCATGCTGAGCCATGTCGGAGCCTGAGGCGAAAGGGGAAATGTGTACCCCTAGAGACATGGGTTTTATTTTATTTTATTTTTTTTTAAGATGTTGGGGGTAGGAGTTTATTAATTAATTTATTTATTTTTGGCTGTGTTGGGTCTTCGTTTCTGTGCGAGGGCTTTCTCTAGTTGTGGCGAGCGGGGGCCACTCTTCATCGCGGCTCCAGACGCGCAGGCTCAGTAGTTGTGGCTCACGGGCCCAGTTGCTCCGCGGCACGTGGGATCCTCCCAGACCCGGGCTCGAACCCGTGTCCCCTGCATTAGCAGGCAGATTCTCAACCACTGCGCCACCAGGGAAGCCCAAGAGACATGGTTTTATGTAATTTCTAATGGTTATTTTTCCCAGAACATTAAAATACTCGAACTGAAACATTGAAAAGTAGGTGTATGAAAACTCATACCATTTTAAGTTTAAATATTTTATTTATACCCAAACAGACTGTATTATAATTTTACTTCAGTCTAAGTTATTTAAAAATTATTTAGGGTCATCACTTGGTCAGGAGAAATTGTCAAACATGACACTTCTCTCATCTGAAAACAAGATGAGTAGAAGGGTAGATTTTGAAAATATTGTTGATGAGTTTGCTTCCTTTAGAGCTGGGGCCACACATCTTTCCTTTTGCCTCAAGCTCGGAAATGGCTTGGCTGTCACTATCAGCACCTCTGGGGTTGCTGCAGTCATTTCATTTAGAAGCCCGTCTGAAATAACGGTGGGAAATTAAGAGTACCAAACCCAGGACCACATTTTAAAATCCTAACCATAAACAGTCATAACCTTTGAGAAAGGGCCATTGTGACCCCATCTCTTGATAAAAGGAAGAAACCAACTGCTAAAGGTTGTTCTGCTTTAAATACAGCTCCTTGCTTTACAAATTACTTCCCTCTGCAACCTGAGCTCTAGACAACCTCAGAAAAAGTCCGGTTTCAGCTCACCCAGTCTCAGTCAGATCGTAGAACATTTTGCAGTGGTGCTTTGTCTCTGGGTTCAGGTTGCTTTTGTTTTTGTGTGGTCTGAATTTACTTAAAAGTCCCTGGACACAAGGAAAGGGTTGGCTGGTGGGATTAGCATGGCTTTAGTTGAACAGTTGAGTGAGGCTGAACATTTGGAATCAAAGAGAAACACAAAGTTGAGCAATAGAAGAGAAGAGCTTGCTTCAGATGGATGGCCGCTGTGGCCCGGGCACTCCCAGACGTGCCAAGTGGAGGGCAGGGAGCTGGAAGCAGTGTGCGCTGTGCCACAGTGGTTTTGGAGGCGTGTGCGTGAGGACAGGAAGAACACTTTGGGAAATGTGTTTCTTAGTCTAGAGTGGTGTGAATACCAACGTCTTTAATGCATTTCTCTGCAGCATGTGACAAACTTTCAACATCAACCATGAATTTGCCAAAGCAGACGGAGCCTCCCATGAGTAAGCGCCTGTCTTCATCCACCGCGACAGTGTCCTATTCCCCAGACCGAGGCAAGTGAACGTGTAGACCTGGTCTCTCCAGTTTTCTTCTTTCTAGTGTGAGCGTGTTAATGTCGGTCTTTGGGAGAGCCCCTCTTGAGCCTTCTGCAAATAGCCCCATTCTCCTAGCCTTGCGATCTGTGTGTGGGAGCCCCAGGGCCTCACTAATGGGACTTTGGAAAGTGGCAACGCGCTCTTCACAACCAGGTCGTCGTTGAATAGGGACAGGCGTTAATGCTATGCTCCCCGTCTGAAAGAGACTTCCATTTTCTACAGTGCATGTAGACGTTATCGTGGCCTGGGGTTAATTGACCAGTGGGCAGATGTGACTGTTAAAAAAGTAACTGCCCAGTTATTGGTGCGATATTGTTGATTAGCCAGAAACAGCGGGATTGATGAGGCAGAGGTACGTGGGAGACTTAGATGTGTGAAAAAAATGGGGCTCTGCTCTTGTCTGTGGTTTGTAAGCCTGCCCGTTTCTCTTTTGAAAACAGAAGTTCAGAACTAATATGAAATCTTTAAAAGGGCAAAAGGATGGGTGGCCTTTTCTGGCGCTCTGTTTTGAGGTGAGAGATGGTATGTATAGGACGGGTGCCAGTTCCAGAAACTGAATAGTTATAAAATCACCCGTGTTCTGATGGAGGCTCAGAGAAGGCACTAAAAGTCTGAATTGCTACCTTTCAGAGTTTGTAGGTTAAGGAAGGGAGGGAAGCTCTCCATGCATTAAATGCATATCTTAAAGCATCACTGAAGAAGTGTCAGGTGCCAGTGGAGTGCTTAACACATTGAGTCATCACCAGTGGGGAGCAGGAGGATGTTTGTGACTCTGAAGAGGCCAGTGTGCGTTCCTGGTCTTTTTCCACTGGCTTTGACCTTGCACCTCCAGCACAGAGGTCTGTCATGTGTGTCAGAGACCCCGTAAGTGTCAGTGTTGACGCTCTCTGATGCAGTTCATGGGTAAGCACTGGAAACCTCGAATTAACTAGGAGCTGGATGAGAAAACATCTACATGCTTTTAATTCTGTATAGCTGTTCCATTTGTGAGTACATCCCATAGGTTTCCATTAACTCATGTGGTTACAAGTTGATGTTAAATTCATATTTGCCTCGATTAATGTGTAAAGATAATCAGTATGTTATTATATATTGTTGGCAACTGAATTATCTGCTTGTGGATTATTAATTGAAAATTTGAAATTCCCAAGCCATTTTACTGGCTAGTGGATACCCAAAGAAGATGAAGTCATTGAAAAGTTCATCCATTATCATATAATATGTTCCGAAACCATCAAAATAACATTTCAGTCACTGAATTTTAGATTATGGATACTACTCCTTCCGTTAAAGCTGATAATTAGTTGGCTATTTTTTTTAATGTTTCTTATTTAATTCTTGCCCTCACTTGCGTGGGAAAAGTATGAAAGGATGCATATTTCTACATTAACAAAATCAGTGTGTTATGAAATATTTCCTAACAGAGGACCTAAAACATGTGTTTTGTAGGAGTAATCTTTTTTTTCCAATGTTAGATCTACTTGGTGAGTAAATGGTTTCTTGAGTCCGTATGACATCTTGGAATATGGGCTAATTCTCTTCGGGTGATACAGGTGATGCTCTAATTCTGTAATAGCATGTTGAATGAATTCTGGCACCCCAAGAGAAGTAACACACTCTCCCAAGCTCTAAATGACACAGCGTCTGTTTTCTTGTACTATGACAAGCTCCGAAGCCATCCTTTGCTACAATATTTTTTCTTTCCACATTCGTTCTGCCACCCAAGAGTTGATTTGCGTCATGCACTGTGTTGTTTTAGGCGTTTCATTTTGTTTTGTTTTAATTTTGCTTTTTAAAATTTTCATTTGATTCCGTCCCTCAGCTCATCGCACGCACCTTAGTCCCATGGAAACCTTTCTTGTTACGCGACTGCTGACACCCACACAGGCTTCTTTAGCCAGAAGCAGAAGTGCACTCATGCTCTCTGAGCAGGCCAGTCACTCAGGTAAAAGAGGCCAAGCTGGTGACACTGAGGAAAATGCCCCAAATGGTATTGGTTGGCCTTTGAGTTATTCCTGAATTTTTATATCTTGCTTCACATTTGTTGGCTTCATGAAATGTCTTCTATGGTTAATAACATTTTCTACCCACCAGTGTTTTATTGTTGCTATATTTCTTTTCTTTCAAGTGTCGCAGAGGTGAGTAAATTATTTTATGACTGAGGGCATATGGATTAGGGGAACAAAGTCCATCTCATGAGCTATGGCGGTTAGGAGACTTTTTTAAATAGACGGTTTGGTAAAATAGCCTATAAACTGCAATCTCAGAAGTCCCATAACCAGCTCTACCACTTACTAGCTCTTACCACTTTGGGTGAGTTAATTAACCTCTCTAAGCCTCAGTTTCCTCATCTCTAAAGTGGAGTTATTTTAAATTGTCATGAGGATTAAATGAGATAGCGCAATGATGGACACAGTCAGAACAGGTATCTAGAGCCTCACTACTCAAGGGGTGGTCCATGGACCAACAGCATTGGTATTACCTGGCAGCTTGTTAGGAGGGTGGACTCTCAGGCCCCGCCAGACCTGCACACTGAAGTCTAAGAAACAGTGGGCCACACCATCAAAGCCCTTCCTTGACCAAAGCAGATCAAACCATCATGGCAAGTTTAATGGGGACTAAAAAAAAAAAAAAAAAATTAATGGGCACTAGCGTTCCCTGTGGGTTTTGCAAGTGAGTAATGCCGTGTCCACGTTAGGGTATGTCTGGTCTCCATGTCAGTTCCCAAGATATAGTGTATTCAGTGAGATAACATATAAATGACATATTGTCTTCTACCTAGTTCTATCCGTTTCCAAGTAGTTGTGCTGTTTCTGCAGAGAATGTATACAAATGGCCAATGAGCACATGACAAGATGCTGAACATCCTTCGTCATTACGGAAATGCAAATCAAAACCATAATGAGATACTCTTTCCCACTACTAGGATGGCTAAAATTCAAAGAAAAAAAGGATAATACAGTTGACTCTTGAACAATTTAGGGGTTGGGGGTACTAGCCCGCCTCAGTCAGAAATCTGCATTTAACTTTATAATCAGCCCTCTGCATACTTGGTTCCCTATCTGCAGATTCAACCAGCCACAAATAGTACCGTAGTATTTACTATTGAATAAAATCTGCGTGTAAGTGGACCCATGCGGTTCAAACCTGTGTTGTTCAAGAGTCAACTGTAATATGTATTGGCGAGGATGTGGGAGAAATTGTAACCTTTATACACTGCTGGTGGGAATGTAAAATGTGCAGCTGCTTTGGAAAACAGTCTGACAGGTTTCTCAAAATGTTAGAGTTACCACATGAACCAGCAATTCTACTCTTTGGTATAGAGTCAAGGAAATTGAAAACATACGCAATGAAGTATACAAGTATTCTCAGCAGCATTATTCAGATTAGCCACAATGTGGAAACAACCCAGATATCCAACAACAGATGAATGGATAAACAAAATGTGTTTATCCATAAAGTGGAATATTATTCAGCTATAAAAAGGAATGAATTACTGATACGTGCTACACGATGAACCTTGAAAACATTATGTTCAGTGAAAGAAGCCAGGCAGAAGATGCCACGAGTTTTACGATTCCATTCTTGTGAAATGTCTGGAATAGACAAGTCCAGAGAGACAGTCAATAAGTGGTTAGTAGGGACTAGGGGAGGGGGAAGAGGAGAGAATGCTTAACGGGCACAGCGCTTCTTTTGGGGGTGTTGAAAAATGTTCTGGAATTAGACTGTAGTTATGGTTGCACAACCTTGTAAATATGCTAAAACCCACTAAATTGTACACCTTTATGATATAGGAATTCTGTCTCAAACAAATAAACAAAAAATTCCTGGGAAGTAGGAAGTATCCCCATTTTGAGAATGAGAAATGTGTCAGGAGGACCACTCCCAGGATCGATGATTCTCTAGGAGAGCTCAGAGCTATGATTTATTACAGCCAAAAGCTACAGAGCAAAAGCAGTGAAGGGAAAGGGTACATGGAACAAAGTCCAGGGCAGACCGGGCACAGGCTCCCAGCGTCCTCTCCCAGTGGAGTCACACAGGACACGTTCCCGCAGCAACGAATTAGTACATGTATGAGGTGTTGCCAACCACAGAAGCCCATTAGAGACTCAGTGCCCAGAGTTTTTAGTGGGGGCTGGTCGCGTGGGCACCCCCTGCAAGCTATGTACCCAAATTCCAAACTCAGAAGGAAAGCAGGTGTTCAGCGTAAGTCTTGTTGTTTGTACAAACAGGTTAGGCACAGTGAGCCACTCTTACCAGTTAACGGTGGGAACTCTGCCCAAATCCAAGTTCCCCGATGCCGGGGCCAGCGTGGTAAGCAGGCCTTTCCAGGGAAAGCAGTTAGGCCTGCTGTGTTTTTTCTGTTCTTCTCTGCACAGTTCACCCCCTTGGTCCTTGGCCACGGTGTCTTTACAGCAGAATTATTATCAATAGGAGCTCGTATAGCAGACTGAGGCCGACCTACCGTGTGGATCTCACTTATGCCACGTAGGGGTGCTGGACTTAGACAGTTAAGACACAGACCAGTCACCATCAAGGTCTGTCTTAGAAAGCCAGCTGGCTTCCTCTGTAAGTTTCCATATGAACCTCTTCTACCTGGCCTGAGGCATCAATTCAGGCCCAGCCAGCGCTGGGCAGTAAGATGAAGCAGGCCCAAAGCCATCCAGGGCTGAGGCAGTGTCGTGATGGTACAAGTACAGTCCCCGAGAGCACACGTGTCCCCTGGAAACAGAGTTTATGATGTTCGGGCACCCCACGCAGGACGTGCATTGGGCAGGCAGTCCAGGCTGACAGGGCCCCCAGCTCTCAGTCCTTGCTTTCAGAGGCACTGCCTGAGGCGGTCCATTCCAAACAGTTCTGCCAGCGACACTGGCTTCATCTCCTGCCGAGCGTGGACTGCGTGTGGAGGTTTTGAGCGGGGACTGCGCAGGAGCTGGCCTGCCCCTGCCGTCTCATGGTCACGCTGTCACCTGCAATCTGTCTGAATCTGAAGCGCTGGCAGCAGCTTGCAAAGACAGTGTGGTTTTCCTTCAGCATGAGGGGAGGGTTCCCAGAAACAGTTCTGGAAGAGAAAGACTGTGAATGCCCCTCCCCTGGCCCTCCCCTGCACCACTCCAGGGGGGCTGGGTTTTGTTGTTTTTCTCCATTGTTATCAGCATGCCCCTTTCAACAATCACGGCTTTACATTTTCTCAGTCATCCTCTACTCTCACATGGACCTTTCATCGGGAAGGGTTGAATGCAAGAAGGACGAGAGCATTTTTATTTTTTTAAAAAATGTGTCCAACTTAAGCAGAATGACACATCGTGCTCAGAAACTGAATTTTCAAAAAATTTCACAATAGGTTTGCATCACCCCCCGTCTCTTCCATCCTCTTCATTTATCCAGTGAGCAGCCTAGAAAAGATCAGTCCCTTTTCAGGGACAGGTGCATTGAACAAGTTGCCTTTCTGAGGTGTGCGTAGCAGGAGAAGGGCAAGGGAAGTAGAGTCAGGCTCTCGGTCCGTTGTTAACAAACCGTAGCCAATCTGGAAAGTCATACACCAGACGTCTTGTCTCGTCAGCAGTGGTGCGTCCCCCAGAGGGGGTCGAGCCTCCTCATCGGGGTGGACGGAGGGGTCACACTCCCTTGAGTGCCCTTTCCCAGCTTGCAGCTGTGGCAGGAATTACAAGTTAGAAATGCAGTCAGGCTCCACATCAGAAGTCGAGAGCCCACCAGCAGCTCCGTGTTGGATGGTCCCATCAGAGAACGAGCCCCTTCCTGTGTGCATTTGTCTGTGACCCAGATGGTCCAGCCAGCATCTGTGGTGTTTTCTCAGGTTAGGGCCCCACGGAGGGGTGTTCTGTATCTACAGTGGTTCCGGGTTGATTTTTAAAACTTCAGGAGTGTGTTTCTGTCTGGAGATTGCCTCTCTGTTTACAACTCCCTTTTCCCAGAGGCTCCATTATGCAAAAATCACCAGGTATGGAGACTTGTTCTGGTTCCACTACTCAGAATTTAAATTCCAGCCAAACCACTGGTGGTAAAAAGCAAGGAGGTTGTGTCCCGCTTCCACTTGGAGGAGAAAGTGAAAACTAAAGGCATCACCTGGGCTGCACTCTTTCCCTCACTTAAGCCAGCATGGCCAAAAGCAGCCAGAGGATCGAGCAAGCCAGCACTTGGAGTTCCGTGGGTCATCTTCAGATTCCATAGGTATTTCACCTCTCACAACAGACAGCAGCTTGGCTGCGATTTCCTCTGGTGGGGGGCTCCATAGCCACCAGGCATCAGTGGGCCGTCATCCTCCACTCCTTTCTCCTTCCTTTTACCAAACAATGCTTTTACTATATACTTCAGGGAATCAGGGTCTTTCTCACGATTCCTGCTTCTGACACCAATTGTGTCAGGGGTCCCCAAGACCACCCCGGGCTCAGTGATTCGCTCGGAGGACTCAGAGGACTCAGCATGTGGTGGCGCTCGTAGCTGAGATGTTCCAGCGGAAGGCTGCACAGCACAATCCGCACGGGGGATTGGCACACGGGCGAGTCCAGAGGACACCAGGTGCAGGTTTCCAAGAGTCCCCTCCCAGTGGAGTCACACAGGATGTGCCTGAGTCCCCCAGCAACGAGCTGCGACAACACGCGTGAAATGTTGCCAACCGGGGAGCGTCGTTAGAGACTCAGCGCCCAGCGCTGGTCACGTAGGCACCCCCTGCCAGGCACGTACCACATTCCAGACTCAGAGCAAGAAAGCAAGATCAGTCATGTTGTTTGTACAGACAGCTTAGGCACAGTGAGCTACTCATCAGTTAATGGTGAGAACACTCCTGAAATCCAAGTTTCCAGATGCTTACAAGGGTCAACCTTGTGAACGGGCCCTTCCAAGGACAGCAGTCAGGTCTGCTATGTTAACTCTCTCCTGTACAAGGAAATTGACATTTAGAGAGGTTAAGTCACCTACCCAAGGGGATCTAGCTATTAGGTGATGGTGCTAGGTCCATCTGGCTCCAAAGCCCAGATTTTGAACTCCTGAAATAAACTGGACTCTTGAGCATTGAGTATGGGGGTCTTTTAAGATACGGTCTATACTGTGTACACTAGAAAAAGTATGGTGGTATTTTGAGCATGTGGATTGCCCGTGTCACATTTTAACAGAAATGTGGTGTTCTTCCCAACCCTCTTTCGCCCCTGCTTTTTCCGTCTATGCTCCCTGTGTCTCTGGGTTTTATACTGTAACTCTCTAGTATCCCATGCCTGTCCTCGTGTAGCTCCTGCTGGCCCCCTTAAATCTTCCTACAAGTCTTCTCCCACTCGAAATGCCGAGAAGAAGAGGACGACATCTACATCTGGCGTAGGAGATGCTGGGAAAGGAGCCCCTGCAGGAGCGGAGGCCTCTCCGGTAGGTTTATACCCACTCACCCCTCGGGACTGTTTTATCTGACAGTGTGATTACTCCCTGCACTTGACCTGGGGTCTATTTCCATCTATCTCCAGGGACTGCTCAAGGGGCAGATTTGGTTTAAAATTGCACCCAACCTTTGAAAATCATTTAACTTTTTGCACCCTCCTAAATCTTAGTGCCTTGGAACAGATTCCTAAAGCCCTTGTCCTCGTTAGAGCCTGTCCTCCAGAGGACGGGCCTCAGAAGGAATGTTCCAAGTGCCCTTTCTCTGCTTCTTTAAGGATGTCTGATTCTGGGCCAGTCTTGCCTCTACAGGCAACTAGAACTGAAGTTCTAGGTCAACCTTCATCCACAACAGTGGCCTTTAAACATTTTTGTTGTCATGGTTAACACTATCAGTAAGGCAGATGTTGAGCAGGGACCCCCGATTGTGTATATTTGTTTAGAAGTTATACATGCCATACTACTTTCGTTAGTTACACTTGCTATGTAACAAATTACCCCAAACCTTAGCAGCTTGAAGCCAATGTTTATTACCTCACTGGTTCTTTGGGTCAGAAATTGAGGATGGCTTAGCTGGGTGCTTCTGGTTCAGGGTCTCTCATGAGGGTGTGGTCAGGACGGCAGCCAGGGCTGCAGTCGTCAGAAAGCTTGGCTGGGGCTCTTCCAGGACAGCTCACTCACATGGCCGTTGGCAGGAGGCCCCAGTTCCTTACTGCATGGACCTCTCCAGAGAGCTGCTTGAGTGTCCAGATAACATGGCAGCTGGCTTCCCCTAGAGCAAGAGATCAGAGAGAGAGAGAGATAGACCAAACCCACGCTTGAGGAGAAGGGAACTGAGCTCCGCCTGTTAAAGCAAGGAGTATCAAATGACATGTGGACTCGTTTTAAACACCACATTACCATTGGGCATTTATTTTATAACACCATATTTTTTTAATCCAGTGTGATCCCAAGGTTCTCACAGGAGAAGTGAATGTTTCAGACCTTAGGGTTTTACTGCTGGGTGGATTCCTGTGGAAGGGGGCTCATGTATGTGGGCATGGGGGCTTGCGTGAGGATTTGCTGCGGAAAATCACAAGAGGGAGAGAAGGGAACCACCGTTGCAGACTGCCTGCCGCGGGCCAGTCACAGAGGCCCATGTGAGGCAGGCCATGGGGAAGACATAGAGGGATGGAGGGGTTGCAGTCCCCGTTAAACTGGGTACACTGTTAGGGTCCCCAGCTCACTGTCTTGCACCCACCTATAGCTTTTTTTTTTAAAAATAGTGATTGTATATCTTTGTACTCATTCCAGCTTCTGTATGTCCAGGACCATAATCTGGTTCCATTGTTAGCTTTTTGTAAGATAACAAGGAGAAGGCGGTCTTTATGTTTTAAGGCTGAGGTTTTTTGTTGTTTTTTTTTTAACTGAATGACCTAAATATGATGACCCCCTGGTGCTTCTCTGCAAAGATTCCCATTGTGGAAAGCAATATAGCTCCGTATGGTTCCTTCTGAAAGAAAGCTGTGCATTGCTTCTATCTGGGGTATTTTTAGAAATTGTAGAAGTAATGGCAGTCGTGGGCCATGGCCGTCCTATTCTGTGTCCCCTACAGACGGAGAAGATGAAGAGGGGGCCGAGAACAACAGCTTCCGTTCCCAGCGTGGGCCTCATGTCCCCTCTGAGAAGATGCGATTTTCCAGCAGGCGTTTCTAAGAGGTCGTCTTCTCCTGTGACACCCAAGTAAGCATCTTTCCCCTTCGCCATAGTCGGATGGTTAAAGCAGTTTGGGGGGCTCTGTGCATCTTTCCCCTTCGCCATAGTCGGATGGTTAAAGCAGTTTGGGGGGCTCTGTGCTGTGTGCCTGCAGCTCCCCCACGAGGCGTGGCCGGCCCGGCGAGGTGCGCTGTGTATCTTCTAGATGAATGATGTGCTCTTGAGGGCTTTGTTGCCTGGTAAATACTGGACTCTGATTTACCAAGATGAACCCATTCGGCGTGTTTTCTTCAGGACCGTTAGTCCCATTCTACTCTTCTGGCATTCCCCTTCTTTCTCCTTCAGCTGCATCTGGAGTGCTCCACACTCGCTCTCAGGCCCTCTCTCGTTTTGTCTCTTTAACAGAGAGGCAATAATAACTTCTCAGTCACCATCAGCTGTATGTTTTTCTAATGAAGCCAATGAAAAACTGTGTAATTGGAAAACAAATTTACACTCTGTGACCACTGATTAAAGTCTTTAAAACATTTTACTGCTAGTAACTGGCAAAAATGACTCAGTAAATACCTCATTCCAGCAGTAGAATGGAAACATGTTCAGTAGTACTGAGAGAGAAAGAGAAATATGATTTTAACTTGGAAAAAAGGAAACTCTTTGTATAGAGAGAATCATATAAAACTTGTTTGGTGCATCAGTTTGGTTCAGAGAACATAGGATAATACACAGATTTAATGAAAACTTGGGAATTTTTTTTTCTTTTCTTTAACCTTTTTTTTTCTCTTTTTTAATTTTTGAATTTTATTTTATTTATTTTTTTATACAGCAGATTCTTATTAGTCATCAATTTTATACACATCAGTGTATACATGTCAATCCCAATCTCCCAATTCATCTCCCCACCCCCACTTCCCCCTTGGTGTCCATACATTTGTTCTCTACATCTGTGTCTCTATTTTTGCCTTGCAGGGCGGTTCATCTGTACCATTTTTCTAGATTCCACATATATGCGTTAATATACGATATTTGTTTTTCTCTTTCTGACTTACTTCACTCTGTATGACAGTCTCTAGATCCATCCACGTCTCAACAAATGACCCAATTTCGTTCCTTTTTTATGGCTGAGTAATATTCCATTGTATATATGTACCACATCTTCTCTATCCATTTGTCTGTCGGTGGGCATTTAGGTTGCTTCCATGACCTGGCAATTGTAAATACTGCTGCAGTGAACATTGGGGTGCCTGTGTCTTTTTGAATTATGGCTTTCTCTGGGTATATGCCCAGTAGTGGGATTGCTGGGTCATATGGTAATTCTATTTTTAGATTTTTAAGGAACCTCCATATTGTTCTCCATAGTGGCTGTATCAATTTACATTCCCACCAACAGTGCAAGAGGGTTCCCTTTTCTCCACACCTTCTCCTGCATTTGCTGTTTGTAGATTATCTGATGATGCCCATTCTAACTGATGTGAGGTGATACCTCATTGTGGTTTTCATTTGCATTTCTCTAATAATTAGTGATGTTGAGCAGCTTTTCGTGTGCTTCTTGGCCATCTGTATGTCTTCTTTGTAGAAATGTCTATTTAGGTCTTCTGTCCATTTTTGGATTGGGTTGTTTGGTTTTTTGATATTGAGCTACATGAGCTGCTTATATGTTTTTGAGATTAATCCTTTGTCCACTGATTCATTTGCAAATGAATTTTCTCCCATTCTGAGGGTTGTCTTTTCGTCTTCTTTATGGTTTCCTTTGCTGTGCAAAAAGCTTTGAAGTTTCATCAGGTCCCATTTGTTTATTTTTGTTTTTATTTCCATTACTCTAGGAGGTGGATCAAAAAAGATCTTGCTGTGATTTATGTCAGAGTGTTCTTCCTATGTTTTCCTCTAAGAGTTTTATAGTGTATGGTCTTACATTTAGGTCTCTAATCCATTTTGAGTTTATTTTTGTGTATGGTGTTAGGGAGTGTTCTAATTTCATTCTTTTACATGTAGCTGTCCAGTTCTCCCAGCACCACTTATTGAAGAGACTGTCTTTTCTCCATTGTATATTCTTACCTCCTTTATCAAAAATAAGGTGACCATATGTGCGTGGGTTTATATTTGGGCTATCCTGTTCCATTGATCTATATTTCTGTTTTTGTGCCAGTACCATACTGTCTTGATTATTGTAGTTTTGTAGTATAGTCTGAAGTCAGGGAGCCTGATTCCTGCAGCTCCGTTTTTCTTTCTCAAGATTGCTTTGGCTGTTTGGGGTCTTTTGTGTTTCCATAGAAATTGTGAACTTTTTTGTTCTAGTTCTGTGAAAAATGCCATTGGTAGTTTGATAGGGATTGCATTGAATCTGTAGTTTGCTTTGGGTTGTATAGTCATTTTGGGAGTGTTTCCTTAGTTTCTCTTTCAGATTTTTCATCATTAGTGTATAGGAATGCAAGAGATTTCTGTGCATTAACTGTGTATCCTGCTACTTTACCAAATTCATTGATTAGCTCTAGTAGTTTTCTGGTGGCATCTTTAGGATTCTCTATGTATAGTATCATGTCATCTGCAAACAGTGACAGTTTTTCTTCTTCTTTTCCAGTTTTTATTCCTTTTATTTCTTTTTCTTCTCCGATTGCCATGGCTAAGTCTTCCAAAACTGTGTTGAATAATAGTGGTGAGAGTGGACATCCTTGTCTTTTTCCTGATCTTAGAGGAAATGCTTTCAGTTTTTCACCATTGGGAATGATGTTTGCTGTGGGTTTGTCGTATATGGCCTTTATTATGTTGAGGTAAGTTCCCTCTATGCTCACTTTCTGGAGAGTTTTTATCATAAATGGGTGTTGAATTTTGTCAGAAGCTTTTTCTGCATCTATTGAGACGATCATATGGTTCTTCTCCTTCGATTTGTTAATATGGGGTATCACATTGATTTGCGTATATTGAAGAATCCTTGCATCCCTGGGATAAATCCCACTTGATCGTGGTGTATGATCCTTTTAATGTTTTGTTGGATCCTGTTTGCTAGTATTTTGTTGGGGATTTTTCCATCTATATTCATCAGTGATATTGGTCTGTAATTTTCTTTTTTTTGTAGTATCTTTGTCTGGTTTTGGTATCAGGGTGATGGTGGCCTCATAGAATGAGTTTGGGAGTGTTCCTTCCTCTGCAATTTTTTGGAAGAGTTTGAGAAGGATGAGTGTTAGCTCTTCTCTAAATGTTTGATAGAATTCACCTGTGAAGCCATCTGGTCCTGGACTTTTGTTTCTTGGAAGATTTTTAATCACAGTTTACATTTCATTACTTGTGATTGGTCTGTTCATATTTTCTGTTTCTTCCTGGTTCATCTTGGAAAGTTATACCTTTCTAAAATTAGTCCATTTCTTCCAGGTTGTCCATTTTATTGGCATAGAGTTGCTTGTCGTAGTCTCTTAGGATGCTTTGTATTTCTGCGGTGTCTTTTTCGTTTCTAATTTTATTGATCTCATAGAATGATTTTGGGAGTGTTCCTTCCTCCACAGTTTTTTGGAAGAGTTTGAGAAGGATGGGCGTTAGCTCTTCTCTAAATGTTTGATAGAATTCACCTGTGAAGCCATCTGGTCCTGGACTATTGTTTGTTGGAAGATTTTTAATCACAGTTTCAATTTCATTACTTGTGATTGGTCTGTTCATAGTTTCTATTACTTCCTGGTTCAGTCTTGGAAGGTTATACCTTTCTAAGAATTTGTCCATTTCTTCCAGGTTGTCCATTTTATTGGCATAGAGTTGCTTATAGCACTCTCTTAGGATGCTTTGTATTTCTGTGGTGTCTGTTGTAACTTCTCCTTCTTCATTTCTAATTTTATTGATTTGAGTCCTCTCCCTCTTTTTCTTGATGAGTCTGGCTAATGGTTTATCAATTTTGTTTATCAAAGAAACAGCTTTTACTTTTATAGATCTTTGTTATTGTTTTCTTTGCTTCTATTTCATTTATTTCTGGTCTGATCTTTATGATTTCTTTCCTTCTGCTAACTTTGGGTTTTGTTTGTTCTTCTTTCTCTAGTTCCTTTAGGTAAGGTTAGATTGTTTATTTGAGTTTTTTCTTGTTTCTTGAGGTAGGCTTATATAGCTATAAACTTCCCTCTTAGAACTGCTTTTGCTACATCCCATAGGTTTTGGATCATCGTGTTTTCATTGTCATTTGTCTCTAGGTGTTTTTCGATTTCCTGTTTGATTTCTTCAGCTGTCTCTTGGTTAGTTAGTGACGTATTGTTTAGCCTCCATGTGTTTGAGTTTTTTACGTTTTTTTCCCTGTAATTGATGTCTAATCTCATAGCGTTGTGGTCAGAAAAGATGCTTGATATGATTTCAGTTTTCTTAAATTTACTGAGGCTTGATTTGTGACCCAAGATGTGATCTATCCTGGAGAATGTTCCGTGTGCACTTCAGAAGAAAATGTAGTCTGCTGTTTTTGGATGGAATGTCCCATAAATATCAATTAAATCTATTTGGTCTACTGTGTCATTTAAAGCTTGTGTTTCCTTATTAAGTTTCTGCCTGGATGATCTGTCCATTGGTGTAAGTGAGGTGTTCAAAGGTCCCCACTATTACTGTGTTACTGTCGATTTCCTGTTTTATAGCTGTTAGCAGTTGCCTTATGTATTGAGGTGCTCCTATGTTGGGTGCATGTATATTTACAATTGTTATATCTTCTTCTTGGTTGATATGTGTATTCCTATGACCATTTTCTTAGTTGTTTCGGGTTTGTTTTGTAGGTCCTTTTCTTCTCTTGTGTTTCCCACTTAGAGAAGTTCCTTAAGCATTTGTTGCAAAGCTGGTTTGGTGGTGCTGAATTCTCTTAGCTTTTGCTTGTCTGTAAAGCTTTTGATTTCTCCATCGATTCTGAATGAGATCCTTACCGGCTAGAGTAATCTTGGTTGTAGGTTCTTCCCTTTCATCACTTTAAGTATATCATACCACTCCCTTCTGGCTTGTAGAGTTTCTGCTGGGAAATCAGCTGTTAACCTTATGGGAGTTCCCTTGTATGTTAATTGTTGTTTTTCCCTTGCTGCTTTCAATCATTTTTCTTTGTCTTTAATTTTTGCCAATTTGATTACTACGTGTCTCAGCGTGTTTCTCCTTGGGTTTATCCTGTGTGGGACTCTCTGCTCTTCCTGGACTTGGGTGGCTATTTCCTTTCCCATGTTAGGGAAGTTTTCGACTGTAATCTCTTCAGATATTTTCTAGGGTCCTTTCTCTCTCTCTGCTCCTTCTGGGACCCCTATAATGCAAACGTTGTTGCGTTTAATGTTGTCCCAGCGGTCTCTTAGGCTGTCTTCGTCTCTTTTCATTCTTTTTTCTTTATTCTGTTCCTCAGCAGTGAATTCCACCATGTTAAACATTTCTTGCATCTTCTCGATCTTTGCCTCCATTCTTTTTCCGAGGTCCTGGATCATCTTCACTATCATTATTCTGAATTCTTTTTCTGGAAGGTTGCCTATCTCCACTTCATTTAGTTGTTTTTCTGGGGTTTTATCTTGTTCCTTCATCTGATGCATAGCCCTCTGCCTTTTCATCTTCTCTGTCTTTCTGTGAATGTGGATTTTGTTCCACAGGATGCAGGAATGTAGTTCTTCTTGCTTCTGCTGTCTGCCCTCTAACAAACACTTGGGAATTTTAAAAAAATATTTCGCGATGACAGCAGCTCTTATTTCTGATTCGTTGCTTCCTAACAGAGACCTTTTCACTGATATTGTTTTGCTCAGAGTTTGCTATGGTTTTTACAAACTACTACTACTGGTTATCGATGTATGTGCCTTCCATAAAGAAAATCTTTCTGTAGCACATTACTGAATTAATAGCATCTTGGTTTTTTTTTTTTCTTAAGTCCATTGCATTCTTTCTGTGCCTGTATTGCCTGTCTTTGGTTATGGTATTGCTCTCTTGCAAACTCCAAATCCATTAGGTGATCTGTGAGGTCTCTGTTTGACTTTGTCTTATTTCTGAGCCTTCCATTTGCATGTCAGTACTCTGGTGTTAGTTTGGGACATTGACATTAACAGAGAGAAAAGCCTATTGGTACTGGGGTTTTTCCAGATTCTACCCTCTCTTTCCTGGGTCTTGACTCATGGTCCTTGCAATATCATTGTAAATTTCACTGAGGTGAACCAAGAGGGTTGATGCCCTCTCTAGAGATGAGAATTCAGTTTTTGGAAGCAAGCTTGCAGTGGGCTCTGTGCTATTTCTTTGAAGTTGAAAATCTTGAAGGCTGTGATTCAGGCACTATTTTATATTTTAAAGGACATATCATCTGAGTTTTAAAGAGCTGTCTCTGACCAAAGATACTCAAACACAATCCCAGACTTTTAAAAATGCAGTTCAAATTAGAGAAATATTTAAAATTTCTACTCTATCTAGAACCGTAACGGGCACCTAGTAGAAGCTTTATAAGTATCCATGGAATGAATGAATGCAAGTCACTGTGCCAGATGCTCCAGAGAATCTCCAAACGAATGAGAATAGCCTCCACTTGGACGGGCCCCAGGAGAGGTGGGAGGGAGATGTGGACCCAGATGAGGACAGTTCCAGGCCTGCTCCAAGGAGAGAGCTGCCCACCTTGAACTGCTCATCCCTCAGGACTCAGCTCAGCTGTCCTCCTCTCCAGAACTAGCCAAAGCTGAATTCGCCCCCTTCAGTGTGCTAACAGGACATAGCTGGGTCAGTCATTCGTTTATGGAACACCCATAGAGCACCTACTCTGTGTCCAGTGCTCTTCTCAGCCTTCATGGAGCTTGCCTGGCAGTGAACAGCAAATATAATATCAGGTGGTGATAAGTGCTGTGAAGAAAAATGAGTCCGGGTCAGATGGTGGAGGGGAGGGGCTAGATCGGGTGGTCAGAAAAGGCTTCTCTGAGGAGGTGACATTTGAGCAGAGCGCCCTGCAGGAGGTGAGGGAGCAGGCCGGATTGATCTGTGCCTCATTGTACTTGATTATCTCCTGCTAGGCTGCCGCAAGGGCGGGGGCTGACTCAGTTTACTGTTGCACAGTCTGCGCGCAATGTGAGTCTGTGGGACGCTAGCCAGGGGGGAAAGGCGGGCCTGGAGGGCAGAGTGGTCTGGGCAGGCCTGGGCAATGCTGGGGCCAAACCTACCTGAGGACTCAGGACCTTTGCCTCCTCGTTCCTTCTGGGACATTCATCAGTTTATTCTCCCACTGATCAGTTTCTTAAACATTCTCTTTTCTGCGCTGTACATTTCACTTGGGGAATTTTTAAACGATGAGGGATGCCGGTTTCTGTACCGTGCTGCACGGTATTCCTGCCACTTTCAACAAACAGAAATTAATGGACCGGCTCTTATTTTTAGAGCCCCATACCTGTTGTCTCTAACACAGGCTGGAAAAATAGCACACACTAACACAGCTGGACTGCCTGTGTACTGTCAGACTCCAGAATCCTTCTCTCTTTATGAGGTGCCCTGGGAATAGAAGTTGCTTGGGCACCTCTAAATCAGAATTACCAAGTTGAGAGGTCTAAGGAATAACAAACGTTTCTTGATTTGTAAAATGTTCAGAAAGAAATTTAGTTTCTCCCTGGGGTGAAAATTAGCGGCTGAACCACACTGGGTATGGGCCAGGTCTGAGAAATGTGGAAAGTCAAGTAGACTGTAAGTATATTCTGAAAATCCAACCAAACTCTACAGCGGTGAAAAAGAGTGGATTGCAGCTGCCCGCAACCAGTGGGTGGATCTCAGGAACGTAGTGTCGAGAAGGAAGTTGTAGAAGAATGTCAGCAGTTTGATTCCATGTATACTGAGTTCCTAGATGTTGCAAAACCAGTGTGTGTGTGTGTGTGTGTGTGTGTGTGTGTGTGTGTGTGTGTGTGTGTGTGTGTGTGTGTGTGTGTGT